>NW_020526677.1:0-20884 GCF_003368295.1 Carassius auratus | reverse complement strand
AAACTACCACCAGGGTCCGATTTTTCAGAGCGCAAGTGACTTGTTTCACAGGCGCACAACACAAATCTCGCATGTGACAGAACTCCCCATTCTGAAAGGAAAATAAATAAAAAACTGTAAAAACCTCTTCTGCTTTGTTTCACCAACAATTTCAGGGGAGAGCGCGAACGCAGTCCCCCACTACCATAAATTATGCAGTCGAGATTCCCGCATTTGGGGAATTCGCAGGGGTCAGCATGGCCGGAGTGCAATGGACAAGCCTCGCCCTGGGTGAACCGCCTTCTTGATCATGGTGTCTCCCCTGCCAGGTAAGTATGAAGGCCCAGGCGGTCAGCCAGAGGTGTGATTTGCATCTCTACCATCCTCACCAACGGTTAGCCCTCCGCCCCCCCTCCAGGAAAGGAAGGACGGGTGCCTTCCGTTACTGGCCTGGAAACTGCCAAGCTCATGGGCCGGTGCTTCCCAACGCCAGTTTTAGATGACTCTCTTTAAACAAACACACCTGATTCGATGCGTCACCTCGTCTGTGAAAGACTTCAAGACCTCAGGTGGGTGCATCGTTAGTGGAAGAGTCCAAGACCCCAGGTGGACACATCAGGAAAAAAGTTTGCAATAAACCACAGCATCTGCAACGGCAGCTCTCATTCCTTGTTCTGCTATTCGACACAATAAATGGCAATCCCCAAAAAGGGAAAGCACACCGTTCCTGGAGACACTGCAATACCAGGCCGATGCATGGAGTGGACGGAGCAAGCCCCGGCTCCAGCTCCGTGATCTAAAAATCCATTTAATATGTAGTCCCCGGATGGGGGACGTATCAGATATTAAACTGATAAGAACAGATTTTTTCTTTCGAAAAAGTTTTATTGTCACCATTTACATTTTTTCCATTTGCATTTTTTCTTTTTCACACACCATTTTCTTTTTAATCACACATTAAAACAAGCAATATAATATATAATAAATACACATGGTAAAATGAAAGAAACAATCATTGTTAAAAAGCATTTGATTAAAACCACAGTGTTTTGCTTGTTTTTAAAAGTCCATTATTGAGGTGTGTTTAAAAGGTGCGGTCAGTTCCAAAAGTAAAATACAAATTTTAAAAAAAGCAAACAAGCCTCGTATATATATATATATGTTAATAAAACCTCTTTCATGATAAAACAATAAAAAACACCAATTAAAAATCATCTGTTGTGCAAGACCGGGGGTGAGTCCTTATCAAGTGGGTCATCACCCCACTCTCCAGAACAGGGACATGAGATGCTACTTTATGGACTCAGCGGAGATCCCCTCTCCTCCGGCCCGCTGGCCCGCTGTTCCCGTAGCCAGAGTGGTGAGGGTGCATCTACGGGCGGCCAGGGTCGGTGCCTGCCGGGACCCTCTCCGTGCGACCCCGGCCCCCCCGTCCGAATATCGTCGTCCGGTACCCCTGCAGCATTGATGTTACCTTTAGCTCGCATGCATGGAGGGTTACCGTAACGCGCTTCCCCACCAGCAGGTTTCTGGTGGCCCAGATGGCATCCTTGATGACGTTGAGGGTGAGCCAGAGCGAGGTAAATTTCTGTGCCGTCAAGTCCTTCAAGCCCCGGCCCACCCCAAGGATGGCGAGCTGGTACCCGAACTGGGCCCCACCCGCTGGTAGGCACGGGAAATACAGGGGGCCGGTCTTGGCCCACAGGTCCCGCGCAGTGCTGCACTCCCAGAGCAGGTGGTGGACGGTCTCCGGGGAATTGCAGCCGGACCGCGGGCAGATGGGGTTTTTGGCCATGCCTCTGGAGTGCATAACCGCCCTGACCGGGAGGATCTCATGAGCCACCATCCACGATAAGTCCTTGTGCCTGTTCTGGAGAGCGGGGTGAGCCGCGTTCCGCCAAACTTGTTTGGCCTCACTTGGTGTGAGGCCCGGAACTGGACTCACCGGTTCCCGGTCCTGCACAACAGAGATGAGAGACTTGTGTTGAGTTAAAATGGTGACATCTTCACTCTCTAAAAGGTATTTCTTTAAAAACTTTTTTATAAAACTGTACTCTTTGGGCAAGTTAAAAGACACTGGGGTTTTCAAGTCCACTGGTAAAATTTTCAGTGTTCGTAGGTAAGACCCCATCCAAAATCGCGCCATTGCAGCCGTCTTGTTTTCTTTGGATGGGGTCGTGGCATAACTAATGTGCAGGGCGGTGAAGCGGCTGCCTAAAAACAGGTGGGGGTCTGGGAGGCCTTTTCCACCGTTCTCCGGCCTTTTCTTGATGGTCTCCCTCTTCAGGCGCTCCCACTTGGACCCCCACAGGAAGTAAAACACCGCCCTCTCCAGTTTCCCCAGGAACCACCGAGGGGGGCTAAAAACAGAACAGACAAGTAAAATCAGAGGTAAAATCACAGATTTAAAAATTAAAACCTTGCCTTCCATCGTCATCTGTCTTAGTCCCCAAAACCCCAGTCTTTTCCTAACTTTCCCTAACAAGTCAGTCCAGTTTTCCTGTCCACCCCCGTCTTTATCAAATTTAACGCCTAAAATCTTAAAATCGTTGTCTTTAAAAACCAAATCAAGTCCTCCTGTGTCCACGTCTCCCCACGGCCCGAAGAGCTGGGCCTCGGACTTGTTTCTATTGAGTTTGGCGCCCGAGGCCCGACCGTACCAGTCAGTCAAGTCCAGTGCTCTTCGTATTGATAAAACGTCTGTGGCTAAAAGAGTTACGTCGTCCATATATAAAACACAGGTCGCCGTCAGTCCCCCCGTCCCAGGAACGTCCAGTCCTTTGATCCATTTGTCCCTTCTCAAGATCTGTGCCAGTGGCTCGATGCAAGCCACATACAGAAGAGGAGATAAAGGACATCCCTGACGGACACCACTGTGTATGTCCACAGCTTTGGAAAGATGCCCATTTATTAGAATTTTGCTGACTATTCCCTTGTACAGCAGTCCCACCCAGGCTATAAACCTCTTTGGAAACCCCATTTTCTCCAGAACCTGGAAGAGGTACTGGTGCGAGACTCGATCAAATGCTTTTTCAAAATCTAAATTTAGGACTACTAGCCGAATATTTCTGTCTCTCGCGTAACAGATGGCGTCTCTAATCAGCACTAGGTTGTCTGTTATCTTTCTTCCGGGCACAGCACAAGCTTGATCCGGGTGGATCACGTCCTCTAAAACAGTCGACATGCGTGTTGCTAAAATCTTACTAAAAAGTTTACAATCAAAATTTAAAAGCGTGATTGGTCGCCAGTTTTTCAAGTCAGTCTTGTCTCCTTTCTTATGTAATAATGAAACTATCCCTACTCTAAAGCTGTCAGGAAGTCTGTCAAGAGTCTCAAATTCTTTAAAAACGGTCAACAGTTCGTGTGCTAAAATGTCCCAGAAAGTCAGATAAAATTCAAAGGGAAGTCCGTCAATGCCAGGGGACTTCCCTTTTTTAAAATGTTTTAAAGCTTTCTGAATTTCTAAAACTGTAAAATCCTGGGATAAAAGCACATCTGGGCTCTTTACCTTTTTATTTAAAAAGGTTAAAACTTCCTCTAAAACCCCATTATGAGCCTCTTTTGCACTATATAAATTATTATAAAAGTTTTCAGTTTCATTTAAAATCTCTTTTGTGCCGCTTGCTTCCCTCCCGGTAAAAGTCTTCAAAGCAGAGATTGACCCACCCCGTGTAATAATTTTTTTAAAAAAGTATCTTGTGCATTTCTCCCCTTCTTCTATTTCTCTTTCTTTACATCTTAAAATAACACCCCTACTCTGAACTTCGAATAAAACTGACATTTCTTTCTTGACTTCTTTTATCTCTTCTGTAAAATCCAATCCACTGTTTAAAAGGTTAAAATATCTCTGCAGTCTTTTTTGCAGCCCCATCATGTGTCTTCTTTCCCTGTTCTTTTTCCTTTTCCCTATATTTCTAAAAAACTGTCTTGTCCGGTCCTTAACCACTTCCCACCACTGTGCACGTGTATCATAAAAGTCTTGGAGGGTCTGCCATTGGCTGAACTGCTCCCTATACTCTCTAACCACTTCTTCATCCTCTAATAGGGAGCAGTTCAGCTTCCACAGCCCTCCTCCTACCGTCACACCCATGGAAAGTGAAAGGGTGCAAGACAGTATCATGTGATCAGAAAAAAAGGGAGGGGTCAATGTTGCATCGGTTGGCGGGCAGTCCCTTGTAAAAACATAGTCAATTCGAGAGGCTCTGGTGCCATCACCACTGAACCAGGTGAAGCCCTCCTCTCTTTGATGCAATTGTTTAAAACAGTCAACTAACTTAAAATCCTTGACTAAATTTTGCAATAAAACCGATGTCTTATCGACCTTAAAATCTTCTCCTACTCTCTTCCTATCTGTTTTGGATAAAACACAGTTAAAATCCCCTGCTACTATTAGGGGAGCCCTGCCTAACATGTGGGGCTGCAGGTCTTCTAAAAGCTCATATCTGTCATTTTTTTCTGTAAAACCATACACATTAAGAACCTTAAAATCCCTCCCTAAAAAAGTCAGGTTTGCTAAAAGAGCCCGCCCTTCCCTCACCACAGTGCTATCCTTCACCGTGATGTTTGAATTGTTGATTAAAATAGCGACACCGTCATTCTTGTTGAAGTTGGAGCCACTCCATATTGAGGGCCCCATGGTCCACATCTCCTCCAACTTTCTGTAACTATTTAAAAAGGGCAGAGCACACTCTTGCAGTAAAAACAAATCTGACTTAAAACACTTTAAAAAGGATAAAATGCTCTGTGCTCGTAAGGTGGACCTCACACTTCTTACATTAATGGTAGAGATAGTGAGGGCCATGAGCAGTATGGTTAAAACAGTATGAGACATTTAAACAGAAGACATAAAGACTACAAAAATATACTTAAAATCATGTTTTATCTTGTTTCACCTGCCCTTCCTTTCTCACAGATGAACTGGGTCCTGGAGAGCAGGTGCTCGACGCCTCGGGTGCTACAGAGAAATCCTCTTGTAACTCCCTAGGCGACGATGTTCTTAGCTTGATGTGCAAAAAAGATACCTCATTTGGGGACTCTAGGGGCCACATGCGTTCTTGATCTTCCAAATCGGAACTATCAAGCCGCTGTGCTGCCCTAGCTTTTTTCTCCTCGGTTTCCACCAGAGGAGATCCCGCAGGTCTTTTTTGCACTTGAGCATTTGGGAGTGAACACTCAAATTCACTCCCACTGGATTCCTGCACCAACTCTGACACCGTTTGTAGGGAGGAGCTTGTTTCTCCCTCGGTCACTTCTCCTTCCGTGCCTTTTTCCATTTCAATATCTGACTCCGCCCCTATGGCCGCCCCACTTCCTCCTTCCTGCCCAATCCCTGAGGCTGGCTGGGAATTTGAAATTCCCGCCAAAACCTCAGGGACCGCCTCCTCTTTCCTTTCTTCGTTTGTTTGGTGCCAATGTGGGGCGGCCATTTTGAGCTTGTTGGCAAAACTTTTAGGGCAATCTCTGTAGAGGTGGTTTGAATCTCCACAAAGATTGCACCGCCTGCCATTGGTACACTGTTCAAACCCGTGACCAATTTCTTTGCACTTCCCACAAACTAATTCTTGGCATACATCGGCTAAGTGACCAAATTTCCCACATTTCCGACATAACTTAGGCATACCCTGGTAATGAATGTAGCCTCTGTTCTCTCCAAGCACAATCATGGAGGGCAGATGTTTCAGGCCCTGGTAGCCCCCAGCGTCCTCCCATTGTTTAATGGGGATTCGCCAGGAGCATGTCCAGATACCATCTTCATCTAGCACCTTGACTGGCTGGCCTCGAACAGTGCAAAATCTACCCAGCCACACACATATATCTTCACCAGTCACAGTTTCATTGAACATTCTGACAATCACAGTTTTAAGTGTGTTGTCAGAAAGTTTCTCCACCATAAACATAGAGAACTGGGATTTAACAGATTCAAACCTTTGCCAAAACTCACTTAGCAGGGAAGCAGTCTTAAAACTCAAATCAAAACCTTTGTTCAGAGGCAGAGTCATCAAACAATTCAGGTCTTCAGGCTTAAAATGTAAGGTCTTTTGAACAAGCTTTCTGGAAAAGTCCATGCGGGACATACCCAGAAGCTTTCCATCGACCTCCTTGAATATAAAACGCACGCTGTGGTGCCTCCGCATGCCGGCACGAGCAGCCGACATGGTGGAGGCACCACCAGCACGCAGCGGCTAAAACAAACAATAAATTAACTAAATAAATTAGATAAAACCTTCTTACCTTAAAAACAAGTAGATTCTCCGCAAAGCGAGTCGTCTCCAATTAAAAGCCGCTTGTCAATTTACCTCTTGGAGGATAGAGGACTCGTGCCACAAGCCACACACGAGCCTAAAGGTCCACCTAGAGGCGATCGCTGTCTCAACCGTCCGACCAGACCACGTGATCTTAGCCAAAAGGCCGAGAAGCGATGCTGCTAAGACGCAGCAGGGAGGAAGCCGGACACGGCGATGCCCATCTCGGCTTTGGTAAGTTTTGGGAGACCTAAAAACGCTGGGGGATGGTACCCTGATAGCACACATACATCTAGGAGACGTCTATTTGACATATGAATTTACATCTGCAAGATGTAGTTTTAAGGCTGTTTGCTCATCTGCAATACGTCTATTGGACGTCTCCTTTTAGCAGTGTTTGGAAGGTTACTTTGGAAATGTAATAGGTTACAGATTACAAGTTACCCTGTTTAAAATGTTATAGTAGTATAACTTTTTCAATTACTTTATTAAAGTAATGTAACTAATTACTTTTGAGTACTTTTAGATTACTTTTCTAAATTTGTGAAAATTAAATAATAATAAATAAAAACATATACATCAACTCAAATACAGTTATCTAATAAGCATGTGTCATTCCTGTATAATAAACTCCTGAAACATTGGTGTTTTTTTAAACTGCTGTCTCTTTGTATATGATATGATAGGTAAAATGCATGACGTGACACAGAGCAGTTCTAGAAATGATGTTTATGTGCTCATGTACTCCTATATTGAGGCGGCAGAGGCTGACAACACTGCAAGCTTCAGTAGGCCTATTTGTATTAAATGAAACTGCATGTTTTTGCCATTAATTTACAGGAAGGGCGGACTGGGAAAAACAAAAAATTCTGTTAAAATTCTGGAAATTATTAGGGCGTATGTCTCAGAACAGTCAGTGCAATTTGGGAAAGAAATCAGTGAAATCTGTATGTGGATGTGTGTAAATATTCAAATGTAATTGCCTTTGTAATCGTTAAAAATTTCATAAGTAACTTTAATTTAATTACTAATTTTTTCTTCGTAACTGTAACTAATTACAGTTACATTCATTTTGTAATTAAATTACGTAATGCTGTTACATGTAACTAGTTACTCCCCAACACTGCCTTTTAGATGTCAGATAGATGTCAATTAGATGTCTTTTAGATGTTTATGATTTAGAAGGTATATAAAACTGACATCTGAAAGGCGTATGTCAGACGTTTGTAGATGGCAGATGCTTTCCAGATCAACAGTTCTTTAACAGACATCTTGCAGACGTAAGTGTGCTATCTGGGTAGTACCCTCCCCTGTCTACAACGTCACCGGGCCTCGTCCCGATCGGCCTGACGGAAAGTACGGCATGGCTCGTAACTCCCAAACGGTTGGTCGCAGAGCCACGTGCCTTATGACACCGGAATCCTTGGCTCGAGCCGAACGAGACGCAGGTCTCAGATTGGCCCGTCGCTCTGACGAAATTTTCGGGTATTTTGGATTTTGTCGAAAACCTTCTTTTGCAACCTGGCGCCAGGTATTTGGCCCAGTCCCACCCAAATCAGCACAGAAAGCTTCTCTGGAGTCTGAGTGTCAATAATCATCCAAAAATAGAGGAAATTTCCATTCACCTTGGCGAGGGGACCTCAAAACGTGCTAAGGTGGCGTGTCCGAGGTGGCTCGAATGGCTATAACTCCAGGAAGGAGTGAGATCCCTTCACCCAAATCGGCACACCTGTGCAGGGGCTCAGTCCGAGGCCAGGTGAAAAAGGGCGCGGCGACAGGCCACTAGGTGTCGCTGTAAGCGACAACAAAATTAATACGAATCGAAAAAAAGGACAACCAAACAACATGGAGACAGTTACAGCTAGGCTGCAGTCAGTCCAATCTACTTTCAAAGTAAGGTCTGCGCTATGTTCGAACTAAACTACCCACCAGGGTCCGATTTTTCAAGAGCGCAAGTGACTTTGTTTCACAGGCGCACAACACAAATCTCGCATGTGACAGAACTCCCCATTCTGAAAGGAAAATAAATAAAAAACTGTAAAAACCTCTTCTGCTTTGTTTCACCAACAATTTCAGGGGAGAGCGCGAACGCAGTCCCCCACTACCATAAATTATGCAGTCGAGATTCCCGCATTTGGGGAATTCGCAGGGGTCAGCATGGCCGGAGTGCAATGGACAAGCCTCGCCCTGGGTGAACCGCCTTCTTGATCATGGTGTCTCCCCTGCCAGGTAAGTATGAAGGCCCAGGCGGTCAGCCAGAGGTGTGATTTGCATCTCTACCATCCTCACCAACGGTTAGCCCTCCGCCCCCCCTCCAGGAAAGGAAGGACGGGTGCCTTCCGTTACTGGCCTGGAAACTGCCAAGCTCATGGGCCGGTGCTTCCCAACGCCAGTTTTAGATGACTCTCTTTAAACAAACACACCTGATTCGATGCGTCACCTCGTCTGTGAAAGACTTCAAGACCTCAGGTGGGTGCATCGTTAGTGGAAGAGTCCAAGACCCCAGGTGGACACATCAGGAAAAAAGTTTGCAATAAACCACAGCATCTGCAACGGCAGCTCTCATTCCTTGTTCTGCTATTCGACACAATAAATGGCAATCCCCAAAAAGGGAAAGCACACCGTTCCTGGAGACACTGCAATACCAGGCCGATGCATGGAGTGGACGGAGCAAGCCCCGGCTCCAGCTCCGTGATCTAAAAATCCATTTAATATGTAGTCCCCGGATGGGGGACGTATCAGATATTAAACTGATAAGAACAGATACTACACTTGATCTTAGCCAAAAGGCCGAGAAGCGATGCTGCTAAGACGCAGCAGGGAGGAAGCCGGACACGGCGATGCCCATCTCGGCTTTGGTAAGTTTTGGGAGACCTAAAAACGCTGGGGGATGGTACCCTGATAGCACACATACATCTAGGAGACGTCTATTTGACATATGAATTTACATCTGCAAGATGTAGTTTTAAGGCTGTTTGCTCATCTGCAATACGTCTATTGGACGTCTCCTTTTAGCAGTGTTTGGAAGGTTACTTTGGAAATGTAATAGGTTACAGATTACAAGTTACCCTGTTTAAAATGTTATAGTAGTATAACTTTTTCAATTACTTTATTAAAGTAATGTAACTAATTACTTTTGAGTACTTTTAGATTACTTTTCTAAATTTGTGAAAATTAAATAATAATAAATAAAAACATATACATCAACTCAAATACAGTTATCTAATAAGCATGTGTCATTCCTGTATAATAAACTCCTGAAACATTGGTGTTTTTTTAAACTGCTGTCTCTTTGTATATGATATGATAGGTAAAATGCATGACGTGACACAGAGCAGTTCTAGAAATGATGTTTATGTGCTCATGTACTCCTATATTGAGGCGGCAGAGGCTGACAACACTGCAAGCTTCAGTAGGCCTATTTGTATTAAATGAAACTGCATGTTTTTGCCATTAATTTACAGGAAGGGCGGACTGGGAAAAACAAAAAATTCTGTTAAAATTCTGGAAATTATTAGGGCGTATGTCTCAGAACAGTCAGTGCAATTTGGGAAAGAAATCAGTGAAATCTGTATGTGGATGTGTGTAAATATTCAAATGTAATTGCCTTTGTAATCGTTAAAAATTTCATAAGTAACTTTAATTTAATTACTAATTTTTTCTTCGTAACTGTAACTAATTACAGTTACATTCATTTTGTAATTAAATTACGTAATGCTGTTACATGTAACTAGTTACTCCCCAACACTGCCTTTTAGATGTCAGATAGATGTCAATTAGATGTCTTTTAGATGTTTATGATTTAGAAGGTATATAAAACTGACATCTGAAAGGCGTATGTCAGACGTTTGTAGATGGCAGATGCTTTCCAGATCAACAGTTCTTTAACAGACATCTTGCAGACGTAAGTGTGCTATCTGGGTAGTACCCTCCCCTGTCTACAACGTCACCGGGCCTCGTCCCGATCGGCCTGACGGAAAGTACGGCATGGCTCGTAACTCCCAAACGGTTGGTCGCAGAGCCACGTGCCTTATGACACCGGAATCCTTGGCTCGAGCCGAACGAGACGCAGGTCTCAGATTGGCCCGTCGCTCTGACGAAATTTTCGGGTATTTTGGATTTTGTCGAAAACCTTCTTTTGCAACCTGGCGCCAGGTATTTGGCCCAGTCCCACCCAAATCAGCACAGAAAGCTTCTCTGGAGTCTGAGTGTCAATAATCATCCAAAAATAGAGGAAATTTCCATTCACCTTGGCGAGGGGACCTCAAAACGTGCTAAGGTGGCGTGTCCGAGGTGGCTCGAATGGCTATAACTCCAGGAAGGAGTGAGATCCCTTCACCCAAATCGGCACACCTGTGCAGGGGCTCAGTCCGAGGCCAGGCGAAAAGGGACGCGGCGACAGGCCACTAGGTGGCGCCGTAAGCTGAAAAATAGGGAAAATGTAATGTAAATGGACAATCAAACAAAGATGAAAACACCTGCAACACTGCGGGATGGTAGTACCCTCCCCTGTCTGCAACGTCACCGGGCCTTGTCCCGATCGGCCTGACGGTGGAACTGCAGCGACGGAAAGTACGGCATCGCTCGTAACTCCCAAACGGTTGGTCGCAGAGCCACGTGCCTTATGTCACCGGAATCCTTGGCTCGAGCCGAACGAGACGCAGGTCTCAGATTGGCCCGTCGCTCTGACGAAATTTTCGGGTATTTTGGATTTTGTCGAAAACCTTCTTTTGCAACCTGGCGCCAGGTATTTGGCCCAGTCCCACCCAAATCAGCACAGAAAGCTTCTCTGGAGTCTGAGTGTCAATAATCATCCAAAAATAGAGGAAATTTCCATTCACCTTGGCGAGGGGACCTCAAAACGTGCTAAGGTGGCGTGTCCGAGGTGGCTCGAATGGCTATAACTCCAGGAAGGAGTGAGATCCCTTCACCCAAATCGGCACACCTGTGCAGGGGCTCAGTCCGAGGCCAGGCGAAAAGGGACGCGGCGACAGGCCACTAGGTGGCGCCGTAAGCTGAAAAATAGGGAAAATGTAATGTAAATGGACAATCAAACAAAGATGAAAACACCTGCAACACTGCGGGATGGTAGTACCCTCCCCTGTCTGCAACGTCACCGGGCCTTGTCCCGATCGGCCTGACGGTGGAACTGCAGCGACGGAAAGTACGGCATCGCTCGTAACTCCCAAACGGTTGGTCGCAGAGCCACGTGCCTTATGTCACCGGAATCCTTGGCTCGAGCCGAACGAGACGCAGGTCTCAGATTGGCCCGTCGCTCTGACGAAATTTTCGGGTATTTTGGATTTTGTCGAAAACCTTCTTTTGCAACCTGGCGCCAGGTATTTGGCCCAGTCCCACCCAAATCAGCACAGAAAGCTTCTCTGGAGTCTGAGTGTCAATAATCATCCAAAAATAGAGGAAATTTCCATTCACCTTGGCGAGGGGACCTCAAAGCGTGCTAAGGTGGCGTGTCCGAGGTGGCTCGAATGGCTATAACTCCAGGAAGGAGTGAGATCCCTTCACCCAAATCGGCACACCTGTGCAGGGGCTCAGTCCGAGGCCAGGTGAAAAAGGGCGCGGCGACAGGCCACTAGGTGTCGCTGTAAGCGACAACAAAATTAATACGAATCGAAAAAAAGGACAACCAAACAACATGGAGACAGTTACAGCTAGGCTGCAGTCAGTCCAATCTACTTTCAAAGTAAGGTCTGCGCTATGTTCGAACTAAACTACCCACCAGGGTCCGATTTTTCAAGAGCGCAAGTGACTTTGTTTCACAGGCGCACAACACAAATCTCGCATGTGACAGAACTCCCCATTCTGAAAGGAAAATAAATAAAAAACTGTAAAAACCTCTTCTGCTTTGTTTCACCAACAATTTCAGGGGAGAGCGCGAACGCAGTCCCCCACTACCATAAATTATGCAGTCGAGATTCCCGCATTTGGGGAATTCGCAGGGGTCAGCATGGCCGGAGTGCAATGGACAAGCCTCGCCCTGGGTGAACCGCCTTCTTGATCATGGTGTCTCCCCTGCCAGGTAAGTATGAAGGCCCAGGCGGTCAGCCAGAGGTGTGATTTGCATCTCTACCATCCTCACCAACGGTTAGCCCTCCGCCCCCCCTCCAGGAAAGGAAGGACGGGTGCCTTCCGTTACTGGCCTGGAAACTGCCAAGCTCATGGGCCGGTGCTTCCCAACGCCAGTTTTAGATGACTCTCTTTAAACAAACACACCTGATTCGATGCGTCACCTCGTCTGTGAAAGACTTCAAGACCTCAGGTGGGTGCATCGTTAGTGGAAGAGTCCAAGACCCCAGGTGGACACATCAGGAAAAAAGTTTGCAATAAACCACAGCATCTGCAACGGCAGCTCTCATTCCTTGTTCTGCTATTCGACACAATAAATGGCAATCCCCAAAAAGGGAAAGCACACCGTTCCTGGAGACACTGCAATACCAGGCCGATGCATGGAGTGGACGGAGCAAGCCCCGGCTCCAGCTCCGTGATCTAAAAATCCATTTAATATGTAGTCCCCGGATGGGGGACGTATCAGATATTAAACTGATAAGAACAGATACTACACTTGATCTTAGCCAAAAGGCCGAGAAGCGATGCTGCTAAGACGCAGCAGGGAGGAAGCCGGACACGGCGATGCCCATCTCGGCTTTGGTAAGTTTTGGGAGACCTAAAAACGCTGGGGGATGGTACCCTGATAGCACACATACATCTAGGAGACGTCTATTTGACATATGAATTTACATCTGCAAGATGTAGTTTTAAGGCTGTTTGCTCATCTGCAATACGTCTATTGGACGTCTCCTTTTAGCAGTGTTTGGAAGGTTACTTTGGAAATGTAATAGGTTACAGATTACAAGTTACCCTGTTTAAAATGTTATAGTAGTATAACTTTTTCAATTACTTTATTAAAGTAATGTAACTAATTACTTTTGAGTACTTTTAGATTACTTTTCTAAATTTGTGAAAATTAAATAATAATAAATAAAAACATATACATCAACTCAAATACAGTTATCTAATAAGCATGTGTCATTCCTGTATAATAAACTCCTGAAACATTGGTGTTTTTTTAAACTGCTGTCTCTTTGTATATGATATGATAGGTAAAATGCATGACGTGACACAGAGCAGTTCTAGAAATGATGTTTATGTGCTCATGTACTCCTATATTGAGGCGGCAGAGGCTGACAACACTGCAAGCTTCAGTAGGCCTATTTGTATTAAATGAAACTGCATGTTTTTGCCATTAATTTACAGGAAGGGCGGACTGGGAAAAACAAAAAATTCTGTTAAAATTCTGGAAATTATTAGGGCGTATGTCTCAGAACAGTCAGTGCAATTTGGGAAAGAAATCAGTGAAATCTGTATGTGGATGTGTGTAAATATTCAAATGTAATTGCCTTTGTAATCGTTAAAAATTTCATAAGTAACTTTAATTTAATTACTAATTTTTTCTTCGTAACTGTAACTAATTACAGTTACATTCATTTTGTAATTAAATTACGTAATGCTGTTACATGTAACTAGTTACTCCCCAACACTGCCTTTTAGATGTCAGATAGATGTCAATTAGATGTCTTTTAGATGTTTATGATTTAGAAGGTATATAAAACTGACATCTGAAAGGCGTATGTCAGACGTTTGTAGATGGCAGATGCTTTCCAGATCAACAGTTCTTTAACAGACATCTTGCAGACGTAAGTGTGCTATCTGGGTAGTACCCTCCCCTGTCTACAACGTCACCGGGCCTCGTCCCGATCGGCCTGACGGAAAGTACGGCATGGCTCGTAACTCCCAAACGGTTGGTCGCAGAGCCACGTGCCTTATGACACCGGAATCCTTGGCTCGAGCCGAACGAGACGCAGGTCTCAGATTGGCCCGTCGCTCTGACGAAATTTTCGGGTATTTTGGATTTTGTCGAAAACCTTCTTTTGCAACCTGGCGCCAGGTATTTGGCCCAGTCCCACCCAAATCAGCACAGAAAGCTTCTCTGGAGTCTGAGTGTCAATAATCATCCAAAAATAGAGGAAATTTCCATTCACCTTGGCGAGGGGACCTCAAAGCGTGCTAAGGTGGCGTGTCCGAGGTGGCTCGAATGGCTATAACTCCAGGAAGGAGTGAGATCCCTTCACCCAAATCGGCACACCTGTGCAGGGGCTCAGTCCGAGGCCAGGTGAAAAAGGGCGCGGCGACAGGCCACTAGGTGTCGCTGTAAGCGACAACAAAATTAATACGAATCGAAAAAAAGGACAACCAAACAACATGGAGACAGTTACAGCTAGGCTGCAGTCAGTCCAATCTACTTTCAAAGTAAGGTCTGCGCTATGTTCGAACTAAACTACCCACCAGGGTCCGATTTTTCAAGAGCGCAAGTGACTTTGTTTCACAGGCGCACAACACAAATCTCGCATGTGACAGAACTCCCCATTCTGAAAGGAAAATAAATAAAAAACTGTAAAAACCTCTTCTGCTTTGTTTCACCAACAATTTCAGGGGAGAGCGCGAACGCAGTCCCCCACTACCATAAATTATGCAGTCGAGATTCCCGCATTTGGGGAATTCGCAGGGGTCAGCATGGCCGGAGTGCAATGGACAAGCCTCGCCCTGGGTGAACCGCCTTCTTGATCATGGTGTCTCCCCTGCCAGGTAAGTATGAAGGCCCAGGCGGTCAGCCAGAGGTGTGATTTGCATCTCTACCATCCTCACCAACGGTTAGCCCTCCGCCCCCCCTCCAGGAAAGGAAGGACGGGTGCCTTCCGTTACTGGCCTGGAAACTGCCAAGCTCATGGGCCGGTGCTTCCCAACGCCAGTTTTAGATGACTCTCTTTAAACAAACACACCTGATTCGATGCGTCACCTCGTCTGTGAAAGACTTCAAGACCTCAGGTGGGTGCATCGTTAGTGGAAGAGTCCAAGACCCCAGGTGGACACATCAGGAAAAAAGTTTGCAATAAACCACAGCATCTGCAACGGCAGCTCTCATTCCTTGTTCTGCTATTCGACACAATAAATGGCAATCCCCAAAAAGGGAAAGCACACCGTTCCTGGAGACACTGCAATACCAGGCCGATGCATGGAGTGGACGGAGCAAGCCCCGGCTCCAGCTCCGTGATCTAAAAATCCATTTAATATGTAGTCCCCGGATGGGGGACGTATCAGATATTAAACTGATAAGAACAGATACTACACTTGATCTTAGCCAAAAGGCCGAGAAGCGATGCTGCTAAGACGCAGCAGGGAGGAAGCCGGACACGGCGATGCCCATCTCGGCTTTGGTAAGTTTTGGGAGACCTAAAAACGCTGGGGGATGGTACCCTGATAGCACACATACATCTAGGAGACGTCTATTTGACATATGAATTTACATCTGCAAGATGTAGTTTTAAGGCTGTTTGCTCATCTGCAATACGTCTATTGGACGTCTCCTTTTAGCAGTGTTTGGAAGGTTACTTTGGAAATGTAATAGGTTACAGATTACAAGTTACCCTGTTTAAAATGTTATAGTAGTATAACTTTTTCAATTACTTTATTAAAGTAATGTAACTAATTACTTTTGAGTACTTTTAGATTACTTTTCTAAATTTGTGAAAATTAAATAATAATAAATAAAAACATATACATCAACTCAAATACAGTTATCTAATAAGCATGTGTCATTCCTGTATAATAAACTCCTGAAACATTGGTGTTTTTTTAAACTGCTGTCTCTTTGTATATGATATGATAGGTAAAATGCATGACGTGACACAGAGCAGTTCTAGAAATGATGTTTATGTGCTCATGTACTCCTATATTGAGGCGGCAGAGGCTGACAACACTGCAAGCTTCAGTAGGCCTATTTGTATTAAATGAAACTGCATGTTTTTGCCATTAATTTACAGGAAGGGCGGACTGGGAAAAACAAAAAATTCTGTTAAAATTCTGGAAATTATTAGGGCGTATGTCTCAGAACAGTCAGTGCAATTTGGGAAAGAAATCAGTGAAATCTGTATGTGGATGTGTGTAAATATTCAAATGTAATTGCCTTTGTAATCGTTAAAAATTTCATAAGTAACTTTAATTTAATTACTAATTTTTTCTTCGTAACTGTAACTAATTACAGTTACATTCATTTTGTAATTAAATTACGTAATGCTGTTACATGTAACTAGTTACTCCCCAACACTGCCTTTTAGATGTCAGATAGATGTCAATTAGATGTCTTTTAGATGTTTATGATTTAGAAGGTATATAAAACTGACATCTGAAAGGCGTATGTCAGACGTTTGTAGATGGCAGATGCTTTCCAGATCAACAGTTCTTTAACAGACATCTTGCAGACGTAAGTGTGCTATCTGGGTAGTACCCTCCCCTGTCTACAACGTCACCGGGCCTCGTCCCGATCGGCCTGACGGAAAGTACGGCATGGCTCGTAACTCCCAAACGGTTGGTCGCAGAGCCACGTGCCTTATGACACCGGAATCCTTGGCTCGAGCCGAACGAGACGCAGGTCTCAGATTGGCCCGTCGCTCTGACGAAATTTTCGGGTATTTTGGATTTTGTCGAAAACCTTCTTTTGCAACCTGGCGCCAGGTATTTGGCCCAGTCCCACCCAAATCAGCACAGAAAGCTTCTCTGGAGTCTGAGTGTCAATAATCATCCAAAAATAGAGGAAATTTCCATTCACCTTGGCGAGGGGACCTCAAAGCGTGCTAAGGTGGCGTGTCCGAGGTGGCTCGAATGGCTATAACTCCAGGAAGGAGTGAGATCCCTTCACCCAAATCGGCACACCTGTGCAGGGGCTCAGTCCGAGGCCAGGTGAAAAAGGGCGCGGCGACAGGCCACTAGGTGTCGCTGTAAGCGACAACAAAATTAATACGAATCGAAAAAAAGGACAACCAAACAACATGGAGACAGTTACAGCTAGGCTGCAGTCAGTCCAATCTACTTTCAAAGTAAGGTCTGCGCTATGTTCGAACTAAACTACCCACCAGGGTCCGATTTTTCAAGAGCGCAAGTGACTTTGTTTTCACAGGCGCACAACACAATCTCGCATGTGACAGAACTCCCCATTCTGAAAGGAAAATAAATAAAAAACTGTAAAAACCTCTTCTGCTTTGTTTCACCAACAATTTCAGGGGAGAGCGCGAACGCAGTCCCCCACTACCATAAATTATGCAGTCGAGATTCCCGCATTTGGGGAATTCGCAGGGGTCAGCATGGCCGGAGTGCAATGGACAAGCCTCGCCCTGGGTGAACCGCCTTCTTGATCATGGTGTCTCCCCTGCCAGGTAAGTATGAAGGCCCAGGCGGTCAGCCAGAGGTGTGATTTGCATCTCTACCATCCTCACCAACGGTTAGCCCTCCGCCCCCCCTCCGGAAAGGAAGGACGGGTGCCTTCCGTTACTGGCCTGGAAACTGCCAAGCTCATGGGCCGGTGCTTCCCAACGCCAGTTTTAGATGACTCTCTTTAAACAAACACACCTGATTCGATGCGTCACCTCGTCTGTGAAAGACTTCAAGACCTCAGGTGGGTGCATCGTTAGTGGAAGAGTCCAAACCCCAGGTGGACACATCAGGAAAAAAGTTTGCAATAAACCACAGCATCTGCAATGGCAGCTCTCATTCCTTGTTCTGCTATTCGACACAATAAATGGCAATCCCCAAAAAGGGAAAGCACACCGTTCCTGGAGACACTGCAATACCAGGCCGATGCATGGAGTGGACGGAGCAAGCCCCGGCTCCAGCTCCGTGATTCTAAAAATCCATTTAATATGTAGTCCCCGGACGGGGGACGTATCAGATATTAAACTGATAAGAACAGATTTTTCTTTCGAAAAAGTTTTATTGTCACCATTTACATTTTTTCCATTTGCATTTTTTCTTTTTCACACAACATTTTCTTTTAATCACACATTAAAACAAGCAATATAATATATAATAAATACACATGGTAAAATGAAAGAAACAATCATTGTTAAAAAGCATTTGATTAAAACCACAGTGTTTTGCTTGTTTTTAAAAGTCCATTATTGAGGTGTGTTTAAAAGGTGCGGTCAGTTCCAAAAGTAAATACAAATTTTAAAAAAAGCAAAACAAGCCTCGTATATATATATATGTTAATAAAACCTCTTTCATGATAAAACAATAAAAACACCAATTAAAAATCATCTATTGTGCAAGACCGGGGGTGAGTCCTTATCAAGTGGGTCATCACCCCACTCTCCAGAACAGGGACATGAGATGCTACTTTATGGACTCAGCGGAGATCCCCTCTCCTCCGGCCCGCTGGCCCGCTGTTCCCGTAGCCAGAGTGGTGAGGGTGCATCTACGGGCGGCCAGGGTCGGTGCCTGCCGGGACCCTCTCCGTGCGACCCCGGCCCCCCGTCCGAATATCGTCGTCCGGTACCCCTGCAGCATTGATGTTACCTTTAGCTCGCATGCATGGAGGGTTACCGTAACGCGCTTCCCCACCAGCAGGTTTCTGGTGGCCCAGATGGCATCCTTGATGACGTTGAGGGTGAGCCAGAGCGAGGTAAATTTCTGTGCCGTCAAGTCCTTCAAGCCCCGGCCCACCCCAAGGATGGCGAGCTGGTACCCGAACTGGGCCCCACCCGCTGGTAGGCACGGGAAATACAGGGGGCCGGTCTTGGCCCACAGGTCCCGCGCAGTGCTGCACTCCCAGAGCAGGTGGTGGACGGTCTCCGGGGAATTGCAGCCGGACCGCGGGCAGATGGGGTTCTTGGCCATGCCTCTGGAGTGCATAACCGCCTGACCGGGAGGATCTCATGAGCCACCATCCACGATAAGTCCTTGTGCCTGTTCTGGAGAGCGGGGTGAGCCGCGTTCCGCCAAACCTGTTTGGCCTCAACTTGGTGTGAGGCCCCGGAACTGGACTCACCGGTTCCCGGTCCTGCCACAACAGAGATGAGAGACTTGTGTTGAGTTAAAATGGTGACATCTTCACTCTCTAAAAGGTATTTCTTTAAAAACTTTTTTATAAAACTGTACTCTTTGGGCAAGTTAAAAGACACTGGGGTTTTTCAAGTCCACTGGTAAAATTTTCAGTGTTCGTAGGTAAGACCCCATCCAAAATCGCGCCATTGCAGCCGTCTTGTTTTCTTTGGATGGGGTCGTGGCAAACTAATGTGCAGGGCGGTGAAGCGGCTGCCTAAAAACAGGTGGGGGTCTGGAGGCCTTTTCCACCGTTCTCCGGCCTTTTTCTTGATGGTCTCCCTCTTCAGGCGCTCCCACTTGGACCCCCACAGGAAGTAAAACACCGCCCTCTCCAGTTTCCCCAGGAACCACCGAGGGGGGCTAAAAACAGAACAGACAAGTAAAATCAGAGGTAAAATCACAGATTTAAAAATTAAAACCTTGCCTTCCATCGTCATCTGTCTTAGTCCCCAAAACCCCAGTCTTTTCCTAACTTTCCCTAACAAGTCAGTCCAGTTTTCCCGTCCACCCCCGTCTTTATCAAATTTAACGCCTAAAATCTTAAAATCGTTGTCTTTAAAAACCAAATCAAGTCCTCCTGTGTCCACGTCTCCCCACGGCCCGAAGAGCTGGGCCTCGGACTTGTTTCTATTGAGTTTGGCGCCGAGGCCCGACCGTACCAGTCAGTCAAGTCCAGTGCTCTTCGTATTGATAAAACGTCTGTGGCTAAAAGAGTTACGTCGTCCATATATAAAACACAGGTCGCCGTCAGTCCCCCCGTCCCAGGAACGTCCAGTCCTTTGATCCATTTGTCCCTTCTCAAGATCTGTGCCAGTGGCTCGATGCAAGCCACATACAGAAGAGGAGATAAAGGACATCCCTGACGGACACCACTGTGTATGTTCACAGCTTTGGAAAGATGCCCATTTATTAGAATTTTGCTGACTATTCCCTTGTACAGCAGTCCCACCCAGGCTATAAACCTCTTTGGAAACCCCATTTTCTCCAGAACCTGGAAGAGGTACTGGTGCGAGACTCGATCAAATGCTTTTTCAAAATCTAAATTTAGGACTACTAGCCGAATATTTCTGTCTCTCGCGTAACAGATGGCGTCTCTAATCAGCACTAGGTTGTCTGTTATCTTCTTCCGGGCACAGCACAAGCTTGATCCGGGTGGATCACGTCCTCTAAAACAGTCGACATGCGTGTTGCTAAAATCTTACTAAAAAGTTTACAATCAAAATTTAAAAGCGTGATTGGTCGCCAGTTTTTCAAGTCAGTCTTGTCTCCTTTCTTATGTAATAATGAAACTATCCCTACTCTAAAGCTGTCAGGAAGTCTGTCAAGAGTCTCAAATTCTTAAAAACGGTCAACAGTTCGTGTGCTAAAATGTCCAGAAAGTCAGATAAAATTCAAAGGGAAGTCCGTCAATGCCAGGGGACTTCCCTTTTTAAAATGTTTTAAAGCTTTCTGAATTTCTAAAACTGTAAAATCCTGGGATAAAAGCACATCTGGGCTCTTTACCTTTTTATTTAAAAAGGTTAAAACTTCCTCTAAAACCCCATTATGAGCCTCTTTTGCACTATAATAATTATTATAAAAGTTTTCAGTTTCATTTAAATCTCTTTTGTGCCGCTTGCTTCCCTCCCGGTAAAAGTCTTCAAAGCAGAGATTGACCCACCCCGTGTAATAATTTTTTAAAAAAGTTCTTGTGCATTTCTCCCTTCTTCTAT
>NW_020526676.1:0-50103 GCF_003368295.1 Carassius auratus | reverse complement strand
ATTCCAAAATAATATTTGGTAGCACAACTATTAAATAATTGTATTAATAAATCATCCATAATTTCATGAATTTCTAAAGATATGTAACACCAAAGACTGGGAGAATGAGCTGAAAATACAGCTGCACAAAACAGAAATAAATTATATTTTAAAGGATATTAAAAATAAAACCATTATTTTATTTTATTTTGATAATTTTGAATTATTACTGAAATACAACCTTTTTTTTTTGTTCAAACAGTTCATTGAACAATAATAAATGAAGTACCTAAAGCTGACAATGAAGTAAATGTATAATAATTAGCAAAGATGATTAATTTAGTGTTGTAAACGCGCGTGTGAGCGAGGTGAAGACGCGCCTGAGGACCAAACACAGCACAACGGTAGAAACTTCACTCCTCTCATTATTTCTCTTTTACTATAGCGATTTATTTTTAGATACATGACTAGGTCTTTCATAGAATTGTAGAGTTATTAGAGAAATAGAGTTATTTTTTACATTCTTTGGTTGAAGTTTTCAGATCGGCACTTCGGAGCTCTGTTCGCGACTCGGTTGATTCAGATCGGCACTTCGGAGCATGTTCGCGATTCGGTTGATTTAGATCGGCATTTCGGCGCATGTTCGCGACTCGGTTGATTCAGATCGACACTTCGGAGCATGTTGCGATTCGGTTGATTTAGATCGGCACTTCGGCGCATGTTCGCGACTCGGTTGATTCAGATCGGCATTTCGGCGCATGTTCGCGATTCGGTTGATTTAGATCGGCACTTCGGCGCAGGGCCGTGCACAGACATTTTGAGGGGCAGTGGCCTAAACCAAAACAAGGGGCACTAAGGGGTGGTTGCTTGTTAACACAAATTATCCAGTTATTACAAAATGTACAATTAAAAAAAGAAGACAGTACACGCTCAAATACATTTCAGACTTTATTGTAGAAGTTTTGATAGAACATCACAATTACACATTACTGATACTTTTTATAATTTACTTGTTCCATTTACAGCCATCACTTTTTTATTTGGTACTATGTCCTGAAAGATCTTGATAACTAATTTTTTTGATGATAATTACATTACACATTGGTGATAATAAACTATTTACCGTCCATTTTACATTTTTGGTATTTACCTTTTCTTTTACAGCAAAAACCTTTCTATTTGGTACCATGTCCTGAAAGATCTTATGTGTTAGTCTCAACTAAGACAAGTGATTATAATGGGATATATACTTACAATAATTAAACAGACAAACTGTCTGCTAACTGTTCTATATGATGATTTACCTGCTGGCCTTGCTGGAGCTTTGAATCCATGTTTGCAATGTTGAACTGCCTTTAGCAGCCTCACTTCTCTCTTTCTCTCTCTGTGTCTGGCTTCTTTTTGTGAAGGCAATTGTTTTTTTTTGTTTTGTTTTTTATGGTTGTCTTGTCTACAAAGTGTGCCAACAACAGAAAATGTAGTTATTTGTATTAGATCTGATCTGATCGAGAGTACAATTATAATTTGATTAGACAAGCAGCTTCTTAGAACGTGGATATGTTGTACCAGTTGTTAGCACTGTAGAAAGACCAAGCACAAAAACATTACCGACATAAATACAAAAAAAACAAAAAACAAACAAAAAAAATGACTAATTTCGCAGATTCAACCACTGTCTTGCTAGCCTACCTGTTTAATGCGAACAGCTTTCGTGAACTGTCGTGTCACAAGCGCCGCAGACACATACTGTGAGTGATGCTGCGGAGTGCGCGAGCGAGCGGGAAAACCTGGAGCGGATTCGCGAATCAACGGAATGCTTTGAGCGGAGCGGGTGGGGAAAAGGGGCACCTCAGTCGATGAGGGCAGAGGGGCAGTGGCTCTCTGGCCACCGGGCCACCCCCACTGTGCACGGCCTGCTTCGGCGCATGTTCGCAACTCGGTTGATTCAGATCGGCACTTCGGAGCCTGTTCGCGACTCGGTTGATTCAGATCGGCACTTCGGAGCCTGTTCGCGACTCGGTTGATTCAGATCGGCACCTCGGAGCATGTTTGAGATTTTTTTTTAATTCAGATCAGGACATCCAAGCAGGAAGTGTTTGTCAAACAGTTAATTGGTGATAAATGAATATTTGGACTTGAGGCTTTTTTTTTTTACCTGTCGATTCAGCATGTACATGGACCCACACACAAAGGTGGACACAATCTAGACTTAATCATCAGTAGGGCTCTAAACTTTTCATCCATTGTTATTAAGGACGTAGTGTCACGGATCGCAAGAGGCGAAGACTCAAGTGCAGGCAGATGGGAAGATTTTATTTATACGTCACCAAAATAAACAGAAACACAACTGAAACCAGAGGAGCGTTCAAAGTTACGAGACATAGACTGAAGTCAGATTCCCAGTGAAATGCTCTCAGACAGCAAATGCAATGAGTTTGCATCCTTCTTTTCTGAGAAGATCATCAATATCAGGAAGGCGATTAGCACATCCTCAAGTAATGCAGAGGTCAGACAGATTGTGCCACAATATAAAAAAGATACTGTCTATTTTTGAAGCAATTGATAGCAACATTCTGGAAGACACAGTGCAGCACCTAAAATCATCAACCTGCTATCTTGACACACTTCCACATCTTTTTTCAACAGTGTGCTTAACTGCTCAGAAGCAGATCTCTTAGAAGTGGTGAACACTTCACTTCTTTCTGGGACATTTCCAAACTCCTTATAAACTGCAGTTGCAGATATGCTCACAAAAATACTGGAAAACATGTAATATTGTGAGATAGTATTAACATTTTTCTATTTTAATATACATGAAAGTGTAATTCATTCATGTGATGTGCAGCTGTATTTTCAGCATCATTCCTCCAGTCTTCAGTGTCACATGATCTTCAGAAATCAGAATAATATGATGATTTATTATTAGAATTATCAACAGTTTTGCTGATAAATATCTTTTGTAATCTGTGATACTTTTTCAGAATTCTTTGATGAATAAAAAGTTAAAAAGAAGAGCTTTTATTTAAAATATAAATTTTTCTAACAATATTCACTACAGTTCAATAGTTTTTTACTATAGTAAATTTTTATCCTTTCTTTTTTTTTTAATAAAATTGTATTCTTTATTAGATCTTAGAATCTTTTATTCAGGATGTGTTACATTGATAAGAAGTGATATCAAAGATTAATATTGTTAGAAGAGATTAATATTTTGAATAAACGCTGTTCTTTAAAAAAATTATACATCGAAGAATCCTGAAAACATTATCGCAGATTCCAAAATAATATTTGGTAGCACAACTATTAATAATTGTATTAATAAATAATCATAATTTCATGATTTCTAAAGATCATGTTACACTGAAGACTGGAGGAATGATGCTGAAAATACAGCTGCACATCACAGAAATAAATTATAATTTAAAGGATATTAAAATAGAAAACATTATTTTATTTTATTTTGATAATTTTGAATTATTACTGAAATACAACCATTTTTTGTTTCAAACAGTTCATTGAACAATAATAAATGAAGTACCTGAAGCTGACAATGAAGTAAATGTAAATAATTAGCAAAGATGATTAATTTAGTGTTGTAAACGCGCGTGTGAGCGAGGTGAGGACGCGCATGAGGACCAAACACAGCAGAATGGTAGGAAACTTCACTCCTCTCATTATTTCTCTTTTACTATAGCGATTTATTTTTAGATACGTGATCTGAGTCTTTCATTGAGTTGTAGAGTTATTAGAGAAATAGAGTAATTTTTTACATTCTTTGGTTGAAGTTTTCAGATCGGCACTTCGGAGCCTGTTCGCGACTCGCTTGATTCAAATCGGCACTTCGGAGCCTGTTCGCGACTCGGTTGATTCAGATCGGCACTTCGGAGCCTGTTCGCTTCTCGGTTGATTCAGATCGACTTGATTTGGACTTGAGGCTTTTTTTTTTTACCTATCGATTCAGCATGTAGCCTACATGGACCCACACACAAAGGTGGACACAATCTAGACTTAATCATCAGTAGGGCTCTAAACTTTTCATCCATTGTTATTAAGGACGTAGTGTCATGGGTCGCAAGAGGCGAAGACTCAAGTGCAGGCAGATGGGAAGACTTTATTTATATGTCACCAAAATAAACAGAAACACAACTGAAACCAGAGGAGCGTTTCAAAGTTACAACATTCTGGAAGACACAGTGCATTTATATATGACTATATATATATATATATGACATTTATATATTTTAGATATGACATTTCCAAAACTCCTTAAAAAACTGCAGTTGCAGATAATGCTCATCTGAAATATTAAACCTAACAGAGCACTCAGATCATTAGGATCGAGTCAGTTAGAAATACCCAAGGGGTTCACACAAAACAAGGGGGAATCTGCTTTTAGTTTTTATGCCGCTCGCAGTTGGAAATCATCTTCCAGAAGAGACCAATTCAATTCAATTCAATTCAATTCAAGTTTATTTGCTATAGCGCTTTTTACAAAACAAATCGTTACAAAGCAACTTTACAGAAAATTTGTTTCTACAATATTTAGTAGTAGCTAGTAGTTTGTGCACATTTGACAGGATTTAGAAAAATAAAAAAATAACATATAATACAAGACGTAGCAGCTAGACGATGAACTATCAATATTATTCAATTAAGTTATTATATGATTCAGTCACACATTTAAGCAATAATTGTTAGTTCGTTTGTTGATTCAGGGTTAGCTATCATCTGAGGTCCTCCTGAGGGTCAGCATCATCCTTCTCAGGTGTTCTGGATCCAGACTTGGAGCTTGTGTAAATCCTAGTTACATCCCGTGGCGAAACATAGAACAAAATAGACACATCATTAGCATAGCTGCTGATCCAACAAAGTTAAAATTAGTTTTAACCCAAGCTAATGAATAAAAATGCACCTTTGATCAGATGCAACTACACTCACAAATAAAAGATACATTATTCGAATGCTTGGCGAAAGAGATGTGTTTTTAATCTAGATTTAAACAGAGAGAGTGTGTCTGAAACCCGAACATTATCAGGAAGGCTATTCCAGAGTTATGGGAGCCAAATTGACAAAGCTCTACCTCCTTTAGTGGACTTTGCCTATCCTAGGAACTAAACAAAAGTCCAGCGTTTTGTGACCTTAGGGGTGCGTGATGGGTTGTAACGTGGTAGAAGGCTAGTTAGGTACTGTTATATACTGAGCTAGGGTTGATTGACCTTTAGGGGGCAATCTATTGCCGTTTTGACTTGGCTAAATACACCAAAGAAGAAGATGTTAAATGAGATTAAATCCACCTCTGATCCTCTGACATGTGTATTGTTTGATGCTGGTTCCTTCTGAGTAAATTTCCTCATCTTGACCTGATCTGTGTCTCTCAAGTTATTACAGGTACGCAGGAGCTAAACCATTTAGGGCCTTATAGGTAAGTAATGATAATTTGTAAACTGGATACAGAACTTAATAGGTAGCCAGTGCACACTGTAAAAAAATAAGTGTAATTTTTAACTGTAAAATTTTGTAAAAACGCTACGGAAAAAAACTGATAATAGGTTAACAGTAAGTTCCCGTACTATATACAGGGAAAAACTGTAAAAGATCTAACACAGCATTTAATGTAAATTTACAGTAAAATTCTGTTAATTATACAGCTTTTAGAAGTAAAAAAAGAACAAATCATGTATAATTTACAGTCTAAAACTGTAAACTGATATTCCCAGAATTCCCTGCGTGACACTCACTTTGAAAGTATTTTTGTTTAAATAATCATGTCTTTAAAATAGTTCTTGTTATCAGTTATGTACATTTGAGCTTTATGTTACATCTTCTGTTGCTTAATGAAAGTTTTTTGCATTATTTAAGTATCACGTGTGTTACCATGATGGTGTTTTGTGTTTCCATAAATGTGCACCTTCTATATGTTAATATATACTTCTGCTTGTGGTGAAGCTACTTGTGATGAGCTTTGATACTTCATGTGGCTTTCTCTTATTATACAGTACCATCTTTATTATTATGGTGGTTGTCAGTATTTTCAAGGTACAAAACAGATTTAATTTTGTGTGTTGTTGAATTTACTGGTTTATATTCACATTTTCTTGTTTGTAAATTACAGCTTTATATTGTAAAATTAAACAGTTTTTGACGTAAATGTGTTTACAGTTTTCTGTATTTTTACAAAATTATTCTGGCAACCACAGCTTGCCAAAAAGTTTTTGTAAAAACAACAAGAAATTTTTTTACAGTGCAGAGACTGTAAAATTGGGGTAATATGATCATATTTTTCTTGACCTCGTAAGGACTCTAGCTGCTGCATTTTGGACTACCTGTAGCTTGTTTATTGACGAAGCAGGACAACCACCTAGAAGTGCATTACAATAGTCCAGTCTAGAGGTCATGAATGCATGAAACTAACTTTTCTGCATCAGAAACAGATAACATGTTTCGTAGCTTGGCAATGTTTCTAAGATGAAAGAATGCAGTTTTTGTAACATTGGAAATATGATTTTCAAAGACAAATTGCTGTCTAATATAACACCCAGATTTCTGACTGTAGAGGAAGTAACAGTACATCCGTCTAGTTGCAGATAGTAATCTACGAGATTCTGTGTAGTGTTTTTTGGTCCAATAATTAGTATCTCTGTCTTATCCGAATTTAATTGGAGAAAATTATTTGTCAACCAATCTTTTACATTTTTAACACACTCTGTTAGCTTAGATAATTGGGAAGTTTCATCTGGTCTCGTTGAGATATATAGCGGAGTATCATCAGCATAACAGTGGAAGCTAATTCCGTATTTGCTAATAATATTACCAAGGGGCTACATGTATATTGAAAATAGAAGGGGACCTAGGACGGATCCTTGTGGCACTCCATATTTTACTGGTGATAAATGAGATGACTCCCCATTTAAGTAAACAAAATGGTAGCGATCGGACAGGTAGGATCTAAACTATCTTAGAGCCTGCCCTTGAATACCTGTATAGTTTTGTAATCAGAGTCAGAATCAGAATCAGAATGAGCTTTATTGCCAGGTATGTTTACACATACGAGGAATTTGTTTTCGTGACAGAAGCTCCGCAGTACAACAGAATGACAGCAACAGAACATAAAACACATAATAAAAAAAATAAAAAAATACTATGAGTATGAGTACTATCGATCTATGAGTATGTCATGATCTATGGTGTCGAACGCAGCACTAAGATCAAGTAAGACTAGAAATGAGATGCAGCCTTGATCTGACGCAAAGAGCAGGTCATTTGTAATTTTAACAAAGTGCAGTTTCTGTGCTATGGTGGGGCCTAAAACCTGACTGAAATTCTTCATACAGATCATTTTTATGCAGGAAGGTGCTCAATTGAGCAGACACAACTTTTTCTAACATTTTAGACATAAATGGAAGATTTGAAATAGGCCTATAATTTGCCAGTACACTAGGATCTAGTTTTGGTTTCTTAATAAGAGGCTTGATAACCGCCAGCTTGAATGGTTTTGGGACGTGACCTAAAGATAACGACGAGTTAATGATATTGAGAAGCGGTTCTTCGGCTACAGGTAACAGCTCTTTCAGTAATTTAGTGGGTACAGGATCTAATAAACATGTTGTTGGTTTAGATACAGTGATGAGTTTATTTAGCTCTTCCTGTCCTATGGTTGTAAAGCACTGCAGTTTATCTTTGGGTGCGATGGATGAAACTGTGTTAGATGCTGTAGAATCTTACATTCGCTATTGTATTTCTAATGTTATCTATTTTATCAGTGAAGAAATTCATAAAGTCATTACTATTTAACGTTGGTGGAATATTTGAATCAGGTGGCGTCTGGTAATTTGTTAATTTAGTCACTGTGCTAAATAAAAACCTTGGATTGTTTTGGTTATTTTCTATGAGTTTGTGTATATGCTCTGCCCTAGCAGTTTTTAGAGCCTGTCTATAGCTGGACATACTGTTTTTCCAAGCAATTCTAAAAACTTCCCAGTTAGTTTTTCTCCATTTGCGTTCAAGACTACGAGTTTCTTTCTTGAGAGAGTGAGTATTACTGTTATACCATGGCACAGTACGTTTTTCTCTAACCTTTTTCAATTTGATGGGGGCAACAGTTTCTAATGTATTAGAAAAAAATAGTGCCCATGTTGCCAGTCATTTCGTCTAATTGATGTGTATTTTTGGGTACAGATAGCAGTTGATATAGATCAGGCAGGTTATTTGCGAATCTTTCTTTGGTGGCTGGAACAATAGTTCTGCCCAGACGGTAACGCTGAGACATATAGTTAATATCAGTTATACGCAGCATGCACGATACAAGGAAATGGTCTGTAATATCATCAATTTGAGTTACAATATCTATAGCAGTAAGATCGATTCCATGCGATATAATTAAATCTAGTGTATGATTAAAACGATGAGTGGGCCCGGTGACATTTTGCTTGAATCCAAAGGAGTTTATTAGGTCAGTGAACGCAAGTCCTAATGGATCATTTGCATTATCAACGTGAATATTAAAATCTCCCATGATTAGCGCCTTATCAACTGTAACTAGAAGGTCTGAGAGGAAATCTGCAAATTCTTTTAGGAATTCTGTATATGGCCCTGGTGGTCTATACACAGTAGCCAGAGCAAGAGATACATTAGATTTCTTTTGCATGTCTGACAGAGTAACATTTAGCAGAAGTATTTCAAAAGAGTTAAACCTATATCCTGTTTTCTGGGTAACATTGAGAATATCACTATATATTGTTGCAACACCTCCGCCACGACCAGTCTGACGGGGCTCATGCTTATAACAGTAGTTTGGTGGAGTAGACTCATTTAGACCAAAATAATCATTTGGTTTTAGCCAGGTTTCAGTCAAGCAGAGTACATCAAAACTATTATCTGTGATCATTTCATTTACAATAACTGCTTTTGGTGTGAGTGATCTAATATTTATAAGCCCAAACTTTAAAAATAGTTTTTGTTCATTTACTTTACATTTTTCTTGTTTAATTACGATAAGAATTTTTCTAGATCCTACATTATATTTATATTTTGACCTCACTATTCGGGGAACAGACACAGCGCAAGTACTTTTAGCATTTAAGCGGGTGGAACAAAACTCATCATAATGGTTATTTGAGAATTGTCTTACTAGTCACATGGAGCGAAGTGTCCTGGAGATGTTGTCAGAGAGAAGCTCCGCTCCGATTTTGCTGGGGTGTAATCCATCAGCGCGAAACAGCCTAGGACGCTCCCAGAAAAGATTCCAGTTATTAACAAGCCAAATGTTAAATGGACAAATGGACAAAGCCAAATGGACCTCAGCATCATCTGAGGTCCTCTGATGATTAGCATCGTCTCTTCTCAGGTGTTCTAGATCCAGACTGGAGCTTGTGTAAATCCTAGTTACCACGGGATGAAGATCCCAGCAGAAACAGAGAAACACATAGAAACATCATTAGCATAGCTGCTGTTCCAACAAAGTAAAACTAATTAGTTTAACCCAAGCTAAAGAATAAGAATGCGCATTTGATCAGATACAACTACACTCACAATTTAAGAGATACATTATTCGAATGCTTGGCGAAAGAGATGTGTTTTTAATCTAGATTTAAACAGAGAGAGTGTGTCTGAACACGGAAAATTATCAGGAAGTCTATTCCAGAGTTTGGGAGCCAAATGTGAAAAAGCTCTACCTCCTTTAGTGGACTTTGCTATCCTAGGAACTACCAAAAGTCCAGCATTTAGTGACCTTAGGGAGCGTGATGGGTTGTAACGTGGTAGAAGGCTAGTTAGGTATGCAGGAGCTAAACCATTTAAGGCCTCATAGGTAAGTAATGATGATTTGTAACTGATACAGAACTTATTTTTTTAATTTAGCAAAAAAAAAAAACTTTGCAAAAGACAGAATTTCATAAACTGTCCCAATCACCCTTAAATCACCTATGCTTTATAATTTCAGCTGAACAGAACTCTGTAGTCCTATTTGTTAGCTTTTATATGGTATTCTTAGTGTGCTTTAAAAATGTCTTTTAAAAAATAAAAAATAACCTTGTGGGGGTTAGCTTGTGAGGGATTGCTTCCGGCTTTGCTACCGTTCGGACGTTCTAGCTTACTGCTCTGTGCTTTGCTTCTTATTTCTGTACTTTTACTGGTATATAAGTCACTAAATGACCTAGGACTGAAATATATTGCAGATATGTTCACTGAATATAAGCCTAACAGAGCACTCAGATCACTAGGATCAAGTCAGTTAGAAATAACAAGGGTTCACACAAAACAAGGGGAGTATGCTGCCTGCAGCTGGAATCATCTTCCAGAAGAGACCAGATGTGCTAAAACACTAGTCACATTTAAATCTAGACTCAAAACTCATCTGTTTAGCTGTGCATTTACTGAATGAGCACTGAGCGATGTCCGAACTGATTGCACTTTATTTTCACTGTTTTATTTTATGTCATTTATATCATTTTCTAACTGTTTTAAATTCATTTTAAGTAAGTAATTTTTTTTTGTCATTTTAAAAGTTTTAAAATTGCTTGTTTTATTTTTGTTATTATTTTTCTTCATGATTATTTTACTTTCTTTTATGTAAAGCACTTTGAATTACCATTGTGTACGAAATGTGCTATTTATATAAACTTGCCTTGCCTTGCCTAGTGTCACACACACACACACACACAAAGAAGAGCATTTATTTAAAATAGAAATATTTTCTAACAATATTCACTAAAGTTAAATAGTTTGAGGTCAGTAAATGTTTATTCTTTCTTTTTTTTTATAAGAAATTGTATTCTTTATTAGATCTTAGAATCTTTTATTCAGCAAGGATGTGTTAAATTCATAAGAAGTGAAAGATATTTTAAAGGATATTAAAATAGAAACATTATTTTACATATTTTATTTTGATAAGTGAATTATTACTGATTTTTGACTGTAGCATCACTACCAATAGCCGCGTATCGACAGCAGGTGGCGCTGTTGATCTGCAATCCCCTGCAGAGACACTGAAATGCAACCTTTTTTGTTGTTTTTGTTTCAAACAGTTCGTTGAACAATAATAAATGAAGTACCTGAAGCTGACAATGAAGTAATGTTTAATAATTAGCAAAGATGATTAATTTAGCGTTGTAAACGCGCGTGTGAGCGAGGTGAAGAGGCGCCTGAGGACCAAACACAGCACAACGGTAGGAAACTTCACTCCTCTTATTATTTCTCTTTTACTATAGCGATTTATTTTTAGATACGTGATCTGAGTCTTTCATAGAGTTGTTTTATAAACGCAGTAATTTTGGAATCGGCTCTGAAAGTTCCTGTCAGTGTTTAAAAGCTAATTATAATTTAATAACGTGTTGAATGAATTTGGTAAGAACGGTATTTTATGTTTTTTTGCATAGAGGTTATTAATATAGGCTGAAATCAGTGTTGCTTTTGGCAGCCCTTTTAGCTTTAGTCTTAATCTTCGTCTTTTGGACAAATCGCTCATTGTCAGGTGACGTTACACCGTGGAACACGAAATGCATTATGGGTATATCCGCCATTTGTAAGGTGTCGATGCTAGTGTGTTCAATTGGGAGGATTGTGTTGGTCTTAAATGTGGTAAAATGGTACGTTCTTGTTGTGTGATAGGCTGCAATAGTAAGTCTCATGACAGAACGGGTCACAAACTAAACAGCGGGGTAAGTTTTTTTTTTTTAGTTTTCCCTGTTTGTAGAAAGGACATGGACAGCTTGTAGTGGACGTATAACAAAGAGGTGTCGGATGGCCTGGGTTGGAGCTGTGCGACGCAAAAACATCACCTTTGGAAACATATCTCCGTTTATGTATGTCTGCTCTCGACATTTTCATAAAGGTAAGACATTTAAGTGACGTTGACAAATTTGAAGTATATAACATTTTATCCACGAGTCGTTTTGGATGAATTCTCTGGCACAGATAGCTCCAAACAACGCACGGATGTAACCGCGATCATGGGAGAAACGGGTTAACATTACCCTTTATTGTTTATACTGTAAAATGTTATGCAATCGTCTTATACAAGTCTATAAAATAAGTATTTTACTTCACTACAGCATTTTATTATTTTGGGGGTTTGTACTTTACTTTGTAACGTTACTTTACTCAACTACAATTTCAACTAAATACATTATTTAGTTAATTTTACAATTTATAAGGCTTGAAAGTTACTTGCTGTGCTTTTGCACAAAAATTTAATTTTACTTCGGTGTGACTTGCAGTCTAAAAAAAGGTACAGCACTGTTTTAATTATTTTTCTACATTTTAGCTAAATGACTTATGCTCAGTGTCTGTACTAAAACTTAAGTATAATCTAAGATTATTGTTAACACTTTTCTTCCCATGTAATGAAGTTAAAACCTTTTTCATGTTATTGCAGGTCACCCTGCATATGAGATGATGGAGACTGACCCAGACTGGTCCCTCCATCTGGGTCACACAGAAATCTCTCGATGTGCAACAGTGATCGAGTACTCGACCGCGACAGCGATGATCGATCACATAAACGATGATTGAAATGATTATTTTTTTATTGGTTATGGCAGCACGTTGGGCGGCGCCCTGATCTCTGATTGGTTAGCTTCCCACTTGATGCCTCAAAAGACGTTAGAAGACAGATAATCATGGCCTCAAAGTCAAGTAAGTGATGGCTGGTTTCCCTTTGAGAAGAACGATGAAAATACAGTTCAGGGTAAGCTGTACTGCGCCAAGCTGTCACATACATCTACAACAAATATAATCCGCTATCATCTAAAATGTGTACATAAAATATTTGGCGATAACAGAGCGGCAACTCAGACAAACATTGAATCACCTGCCGTAAGACCTAAATGCAACGCAGGCAGAACTGAGAAGACGGCAAAGCTATTCGCTGGAATGGTGAAAGATTTGCTGCCCATTAGTTTCAGAGACAGAGAAGGTTTACTTGTCCAGTGGTACCTGGCTGTTCCTGCAACATCTGTTCCAGCGGAGCGAATTTATTCCACTTAATGTGAACAGGCTGCGCACTCGGCTCTCATCTGAGCACGTAGACCGACTTATCTTTTTGAATAGACATTTGAATGGTGAACTTTTTTCTTAATTTTTTTAAAAACTATGTTTCACCGCTGGATCAAATATGCTGCTAAAGTTAAACTGGAAGACAATGTTTTGTTAAAAAAAATGCAGTTGAATAAAGTAGCAAAAAAAGAAAAAGTATCTTTGTGTGTTAAGTTTTAAATCACAGACAAATAATGAAATGGTCTTTATAAAATAAAAATGCACTGGATATATTTGTAGCCTATTAAAGAGCCAGTAAGATGAAAATTCTAAGCTTCCTATCACTGTTTAGAAGTCCTGTACATTAGGTTAAAATCCATCCAAGGTTTAAAAACATTGTTATTTTGTCAAAATATCATTTTAAAATTACCTCAATTCTCAGAGATCCCCAAACAGTTCGCACGAAGCTGTTCAAAAGATTCAGTTTCCTTAAACCCCACCTTTCGGTAGCATAAGGTGTTCTGATTGGTCAACTGACATAGTTTTGATTGGTTGTTTCGCACACACCTCCACGGTAAACTATGTGTTAGCATCTGTTTGGGGTAAATTGTGTCTTATTCCTCTCACTGCGAAGCAAACAGTAAAATAAAAAACTTGAACAGTCTCGCTGCTTTTTCTTCTGTGTGGGTGTATTCAAGCCGCGCGCTACAGTTTGAATCTGAATAGTGCTTCAGCGCGGGGGTGTGGTCACATTAGATATAACCAGAGCCATGGCTCTGGATATAACGAAGGGAGACGTGAAAAACCGACATCGCGTTGTTTTCATATGGATTACTTTATCACAGAATATCTGTTTTCGGCAGCACTTGTTTAGTTTTCAAGTAGACATGTCAAGCTTTCTATTGAGAGTGAGGAGTCACGTGCCGATTTGGGTTGATTTGGGAGGGGTCTGAGCCGGTCGGCCATGATGGCAGGATACGCTATCTGTTGCCAGGGGCAATGCCTTCGGAACTACACAGAGGCACGACTAAACATTTCAGAGCGCTTTCATTTTTGCGCATTTATTTTGTCGGCGGAACAGATCGAGACGGATCTATAATTATGAGAAAGAAAAGGAAGAAAGTAAAGCAATGCAAAAACATAAGGTGAAAGAAAGGGGACCTTATAGGAACAAGCTCACACCAAGCACAAAACAGCGGTGTTTGAAGAAGCTCTCACGCATCCAAAATATCGACCCATACGAGCTCCCTGCAGCAGCACAGAGACCTGGACCATTTACCTCCATGCACACATATGGACATTGGGAATTATATTGTTTACGATGTAAGTCACCTTGCATTCACACTGTTAATGGCTTTAATCTAACCAGGACATTTACCTCTCGCAATCACACATTTAACTACCCTAGCCAACCCAGAACTGGTTTGTCCACTTTGCAGCCCCCAACAAAATTGTCATTGAGCTAAAATCAAATTATAACTAAACATACACAGTTTTAGCCTACATCAAAACATATTGGAAACTTTCGTATACATTGAACATCTCGTTACAATCTAGTGTTCAGTCGCAGTTAATTCTAAATGCAATGTAATTACACTAAAACGCATGTGAATAAACTTACTTTGGCCAGTACAACACTGTTGTCAATACCTGCTGTAGATGGACCCAGCCACAGCAGAAAGCCTCGTAACTTTCCAAAGACTTGTGGCTTTTAAACTCTTACATTGTGTAGTAACTTAAACCAAAAACAATATAATTCCCAATGTCCATGTGTGTGCATGGAGGTAAATGGTCCAGGTCTCTTTGCCGCTTGAGAGCTTCTCCAAATACCGCTGTTTTGCGCTAGGTGTAACCTAAAAAAAAACTGTATTCCATTGTTCCTATGTTTTCCATATGTATCGTGTGAGGTACTGGAGCAGTTTTTAACGCAGCAGTAGCTTCCAGGCATGGTAAAACAGTGCAGAATTGCAAGAAACTCCTCTTAACAACACATTTAAACAATCCTGTTTCGCCGCCGAAACTGCGGAGCTACTGTCACGAAAACAAATTCCTTGTATGTGTAAACATTCCTGGCAATAAAGCTCATTCTGATTCTGATTCCAACATGGCGGAGACCGTGATATCGAGGGAGGGGCTTTGTGCATGACGACAACTTCTCATTCTCAATAGATATCCCTCTCATGTCTCTTCGTTGAGTATTCACGGAGTTACACTTCATTTTAATGACGTGTTTGTACATGATGATCAGCGCAGACAGGCTGCAGACAGCACACATACTGATAAGACGCTCAGGAGAAAACAAACACATAACTTCATAATCATACTCCGCGTTGTGATTCGGAGATGCCCGTTGTTCTAAATAAAGTTGACATGATGCTCTCACACCAACCAGAGCGTCTGTGTGGGGGGTGGGGCAGGTCAGAGTTCAGTTTCTCTCAAGACGGTAGGCGGAGATTATTATGCAAAGTGCTCCTAGTGACGTACATAGAGATGGGCAAAAGTTTTGAAATCTATAACGACTCGTTTCAGCGATTCAGAGTCGACGCCTTACTTTAGAAGCCAATAACTTTATAAAACGTGTACTTTTGGTTTAATTATTTGCACATTGTTTACACTGATGGACAGCTACATCATACAGCTACATCAACACTGTAATACAGGTAATTTTTGATTTCCCATCTGTGTAGCTCTTTAAACATATTTGTAAAGATGACGAAAATTATTTGTAATAGTTTTTATCTTAAATATATTTTCAATCTTATTCAATTATTTAGCAATATTTCCATGCTGTTAAATAATATTTAAATAATATTTTGGTTGATCAGAAAGTGCAAATTGAATACAAAATATTCATTAAATATTTGAATACTACATAAGAAATAACGATAGTGACACTAATGTGAATTTATTGTACTTTCGTGTTTGTAAAGCGCAATCCGAGTTAAAATTTCGGTCAAGTTCACATCTGCATCGGCAATTTTTTATTTTATAAGATAAAAATTGCAAGAGCTAGTCTATATCGGATTAATTAACATGAACAAGTATGCTGAAATCGCTGCATATCAGCGATTCGTTTCATGCTTACATAAGCAATGCACGATAATGATATTGCTCTTAAATGTTTTATTTCTCTATTAATATTGTTATTATTTTATTATTGATGTTATAATAATGAAGCCGGGCTTTTTTTCCCGTCATTTTCTGGGCATAATGCAATTCATATGGCTTCGAAAACGCGCAGGTGGTTTATGGAAAATAAAACTTAACTTAAAAATACAGCTTTATTACAACTATTACACTTAATAAGGTAGATGAAAATATAGCACAAATCTGCAATACATTTATAATGAGAACTTTAAAGGAATCTATAGTAAAATCTGTCCTTGCCCATCTTTCAGCACGCTGTCATTAAAACGCATCAGAGGGAGCTTGCGCTCGCTCTCTCTCTCTCTCTCGGTCTAACGCATAACTTAGCATCCTATTGTGCTGATACAAGTTGTAATGTTACGTCTGATATGTATCTCAGTTATCTGATTTATCATAGGATGTGTCATAGAATTAGCTTCCGTTTATTGGTATACTCTTCACCTCAGGCAGATATTTCGTGCTCCTTTATTAATAACATTGCCTCATCATAATCACAATCTAACCTGTCCTAATCATGTGTTCATGTTTTCATAGACAGATTTTCATGTCAGATTTTTATTGTTATTTTTTCATTTTCATAACAATCTTCAGATTTTTTCATTATATACATTATGGCCATGCCCCCCCCCCCCCCCCGGCATTAAGCCCCACCCCCGATTAATCGTTTTTGAAACCTATCGATGATCGAAAAGAGAAATTTCCCAAAATGACCATCCCTAACACCAACACTACACGCTCTGCAAGACGAAGTAAGAGGGAGCAAAGAAAAAACACACTGCAGCCAGCTGAAGGAGGTGGTGAGCGACACACTGAGGAGGCACATGAGGCTGATGAAGATGTGCCATATGCTGTGGAGACACAAGTGACTGGAGATGGTGAGCGAACAGACCCACAACACTCAGGGGATGGCAGTGACACAAACAGAATGCAACTTATGTGTGCACAGAGGTGCAGAAGTAAACCGCCTGTTGGGAGAAAACAGACAGCTGCGACGTGAACTTGATGAGCACAGGATGTCTGATAGTTTTTTTGGAGACAATGATGATAAAGTAAAGTACTACACAGGGCTGCCAAACATGGGAACCTTTATGGCCTTGCTAAGTTTTTGGTGCCTCTCATGTCAGACCAAAAGAGGAAAGTTCTTAATCCATTTCAAATGCTTCTCTTAACATTTATGTGCCTCAGACTGGATCTGCCTGCACAATATCTAGCCCATCTCTTTTGTGTTTCCCCAAAGACAGTATACAGAACATTTCAGGAAATTGTGTCATTTATGTATGCAAACCTGAGTCGTTCCATCATATGGCCAGATAGAGACACTTTACACAAAATTATGCCTTACCAATTTGTGGAGTCCTTTGGACGCAGAGTAGCAGTGATCATTGACTGTTTTGAGATTTTCACAGAGAAACCATAAAATCTAAAAGCACGTGCTCAAATGTTTTCCAGCTACAAGCAGTAGCGGCTCCAGGATTTTTATTGTAGGTGGGCCTCCAGAAAACTGGATGGGCCAGTTAAAATATGAATTCCCCCCCCCGCCAAAAAATTCATCTCCGTCCAGCGCTTTTCTGCGGCACTGAGGAGGACAGCAACTTGTATCGCTGTCCTCAGCTCAGTGCTGAAGGCAAGCGGACAAATAAATACACCTTAATTGTTGGCAGTAAGCTAACTTCATTTAGCTCATGTGAACGTTCAATACACAAAAAGACTGAAACGGAATTAAATCTTTCTGAAATCTTTCTTTTTCTCTCTCCATTTATTTGTTCATTTGTTACGTTGTTCAGCTGGTTAATAATATTTCCACGTCCTGGCTGGTGACTTTGTTTGAAACCATCCATTTTCCCCAGCGCTGCAACATGTCCCCTGCTGGCTTTATGTTTGCGACAACCCTCAGAAAAATGTTTCCAGTCTTTGAAGCCCGTATTAATGAATCTGTCCTCATAAGCTGCTTCAGTGAAATGACGACCAGACTTACAAAAAACAGCATCTCTTGAGATGCTCATTTCTTGATGAATTTAAAATAAAATAAGCTGCTTTGTTTTGTTTTACGTTTCATATCGGAAAAACTGTCTGTGTCTGTCTTGAATGAATGACGTCCGCCAACGTCATTCATTTCATTGGATCACTTGCTGGTGGGGTAGAAGCCGCTGATTGGCTGAGAAGCTTTCGCTCAAAGCTTTCCTCGGGCTGCTTATTGGATGAACCGCTAGAATGAAAATCACTCACTTCTCATAGGCCTTGGCCAAAATGGGTGGGCCTGGCCCAATGGTAGCGCCGCGGCTGGCTACAAGCACAACCACACTATGAAGTATTTGATAGGTATTACAACCAAGGGATCTATTTGTTTTATATCCAAAGGGTGGGGTGGCCGTACAAGTGACAAACACATTACAGAAAATAATGGTTTTCTTGAAAAATTGTTACCAGGGACATTGTATTGGCTGATAGAGGTTTTGATATCAAGGAAAGTGTTGGCATGTTGTGTGCAGAGGTCAAACTCCCAGCCTTTACAAAGGGTTACTGTCAGCTAGCTGCAAGAGATGTAGAGGAGACACGAAAAGTAGCTCACCTAAGAATCCATGTTGAAAGAGTGATTGGAAATATTTACTGTACTACACTACAGTTGGACATATACTGTACTACACTACAGTTGGACATTGGTTTGTCAGCGCACAACAGACAATCTTATCTAAAAATGTGATATCCTCACCTTCACATGGGAGGATCATGTTTATGCATGTCATGCGTACATCACTTCAAGTGGGTTGCTCAGTGACGGTGAGTTTGTGCCTCAGACTTTTAGGTCTGATGGCAGCGGAATCCCCTGTAATCCGTCTGGGCTTACTTCATATGCACCCTTTTCAGTGGTGGACGACAAGCCAGAACATTTCACCCCATTGTCTTCCACTTATGACGATTTTGGTGACATGGAGGTGTGTTATGTCAATAAGACAATGGATGTCAACCGAGTTTGGCTGGGGATAGACGCGTCTTTGACCGGTTGGGGAGCTGTTTGTCAAGGGCGCTCAGTTCATCCTGACAGACTCTGGAGCAGGGGAAATGGAGGTTGCACCCCCAAACGGTGAGCCTTTTATGGCAAATATTTGGACTTATTCACGTCGAGCATGACTACGCATTGCCTGCTGTGATTCTCCTTATGCCCTCCATCGCCCCTGGGCTTGGATGCGTTAGCTCACAATTAGCCCAGAACCAGCTTGTATGCTTTTTACCCGATTCGTCTAATTCCAGCGGTGTTATCCAATAGGATTCGGCTGAACAGAGTGGAGCAGCTGCTGCTGATAGCTCCGTGGTGGCCCACACAGCCGTGGTTTGCAGACCTGGTCAGTCTGTTAGCGGGCTCTCCATGGAGATTCCCCTCAGACAGGACTTACTATCGCAAGCACAGGGAATGATTTGGCACTAAGGCCAGATCTATGGAAGCTGTGGGCGTGGCCTCTGAGCGGAGTGAGTTAATATGTCCCGGTCTTTCTGTTGAAACCACCGAGACTATAATTAATTCTAGGGCAGCTTCTACGAGACGCTTATTTGCTTTCAAATGGAAACTGTTTACGACCTGGTGTGGAATTCGTAATTGGATCCGGTTTACTGCCCATTGGCTTCACTACTGGAGTTTCTTCAAGACTGTTTCTCTGATGGAGTAACGCTAAAGTACTTAGCCCTTTGAAACTATACCGGATAAAATCCTGACTTAAAGACAGTTCTTCTTGTGGCTTTATCCTCCCTCAAGAGAGTTGCGGATTTACAGGCTTTTTCTGTTTCGCCCTCGTGCATGAATTTTGCACCAGGCTCTGTGAAAGTATTGCTGCGACCGAGGCCTAATTATGTCTCTAGGTCGCTTCGAACCCTTTTCACTTTTAACAAGTGGTCTCGGAGGCTTTACCCCCCTGCAGAGGCGGGGTCAGGAGATCTGAGTATTTGCCCTGTCAGAGCGCTGAAGACTTATGTTGATCGAACAGCTCCATGGCGTGAGTCCGACCAGCTTTGTCTGTTAGGACACAAAATAGAGGCCATGCTGTCACAGAGCAACGCATGTCACATTGGCTGATGGAGACTCTATCTTTAACCTATGAGGCGCGCGGACTCGCTTCGCCCTTACGAGTTAGAGCTTATTCCACGAGAGCAGTGGCTTCATCACAAGCTTTCTCAGTGGTTCTTCTATATGATGTCTGTGCTGTAGCAGGATGTTCCTCACCGAGCACTTTTGTCAAGTTTTACAGTCTGGATGTGAGGATGGCTCCTGGCTCCCGGGTTCTGTCCGCTTGAGCAGATGCTTTCCTTGGATTCCAACTATCAGGTACGTCAGGCGTGATGGTATAGGGTTCCCATACCTGTGACGTCACCACAGCATCGAAGTGACCTATGAAAGGGAACATCTCGGTAACGTATGTAACCACGTTTCCCTGTATAGGGAACGAGATGCTGCGGTCCCGGCTGTTCCGTACCTTGATAGCATTTCTTCAGTTCATGATATCTGAGCGAAATAGCGCATGGCACTCAGGTATACGATGCGTACGCATGCGTAGGGCAGTGCTAAGCGCTATTTGGCCAATAGGATTGGCGGGATGGTATAGGGCTTCAGACATTCCCACCGAGGGGTGTTCCCATACTGGTGACGTCACCGCAGCATCTCGTTCCGTATTCAGGGAACCGTGGTTACATACGTAACCGAGATGTCTTCCCGGACCTTCGCGGGGTTTAACCAGACGGTTACACGAGTTCCACCAATCAGATGCATCACTCTAGGATTGTGGGATTGTTCAGGATTGTGGATAATGAAGTACTTATCCAGGACATTGCAAATAGAAGGCATTTATCTCAAAACAAGGTTAGTGCCTCATGAAACTTTTGCGTTTATATCAGCATATACTATCGTTTAGTACAGCCGTAGCTGGTTTTACCCCAAATGTCAATGCAGAAATTGTATTGAATTTTTACTCCTGGCACCGGCTGTGGGTGGGACTGTGATGCTCCTATAGTGCTGCTATCAGTATTCTTGTAACATTGATTCATTACCCTTTAGACACAACCACATATCATCCAAATCATCTCCGAGTGGATGGCAGCAAGGATCCAGGATCAAAAGATCATTATTCATGGAGACTGTTCCACAGGAAGCAGTTTATCCTGGGTGAAAAACTAAACCTGGTTGTTTCAGCATCACTCAGGCAATACTTAATACATTTAAATTGATTTCAGTTGGTTATGTGTTTCAAATGGTGTGACGTCAAGCATGGTGAAATTAATTCTAGAAATTAATTCTAAATAGAAGTTGAAAACTTTTCAAGCGCCAATGCAGCCGTCCTCCAGACAGTATGTCTTATGCAAATACCCTAGCGCAGATGCAGGCAAATTGAGTGCATGCAATACCAGAAAACTAATGTGATTGGCTGTCACTATGAGAAGAGACAGTAATTCTGATCAGATATCAGTGTTGTTTTTTGCTTCTTTTTTTTATACATTTTTATTTATTAGTTTAAATTTTTTACAAAAAAATAAAAAAAATTATATATATATATATATATATATATATATATAAAAATAAAATAAAAACTCTCTCCACAAAGCAAGATATAAAATAATCATAAAGATAGAGATAAACAATAATAAACATAGATTACATCTAGTCTGTGGTCATGTCAAGTTGGGTCAGGATGTTCAGAAAAAGAGTCCAAATAAGTTCAAAGTCATTGTAGAAAATCCTGCTGTGATCTGATTGGCTGACTGTGTCTTGATAAAGAGCACCTGTGGCCCTTACTAATTATGTTTCAGTCTCCTTTTGTTTGAACCAAAAGCTGTTGTTCAGACATGGCTTGTGTGGAATCGTTGCGTTGTTGATTATGTAAGTTTCCTTCTTGATTTGTTTTAGTTTAAATGATTGTGTTTGATATGATATTGAATTCTAGTTATGTTTAGTAGCTCTTTAATGTTATACTCATTTGATTGTTAAAGCTGATTTCAGATGTATGATTTAAGGTTTGCTATTGTGTTTGTATTTTATTAATGGTTTTGTTTATGGGTTTTAGAAACCAACAATTACCATCACTGCCATCTGTGAAATGTCTACTCCTATATGTCAGCACAAATAAACTGGGAAAAGTACTTGATGACTGAATGAGTTTTAATGGACCCACCATTCCAGTAGCAACAGCCAAATCAGCCTAAATTTCTACAGTCATCTAGTTTTCCTCAAATAGAATGTAGATTTTTTTTTTTTGGTGTGCAGTACGACAGGAGTTCGTTAGCCCAATGTTTTTGGCTGGGGGGGGGGGGGGGTGACATTCTTCCAATACTTCAGGATACACTTCTTGGCAGCCGTTGCTGCTAGTAACACAAAATGCTTCATATTTGAGTTCACCTTCAGTAAGGTTACATCCCCCAGTAACCAAATCCTAGGGTCGGCGTCCAGAGCCTGTCCACAAACCCGAGAGGTTACTGCGATGATGTGAGTCCAGTATGGCTTCAAACGAGTACAACTCCATAGCATGTGCACAAGAGTTCCGACAGAGATGTTACAACTTTGACATTGATCAGATATGTCATTTCCTAATTTACTGAACCTATATGGCGTAAAATACGTTCTATGGTAAATATTGAATTGAATTTGTCTGTGTTTAGAGGACACCAATTTTGTTTGTGCCAATTCCAATAATCTGTTCCAATTCTCCTCTGTGTAAGTGCACCCAAGATCAGACTCCCACCTTGTTTTATTTGTATAATTGGCATAAGCCGGTAAGTTGTCACTTATGACAACTGATTTCAGATGTATGATTTAAGGTTTGCTATTGTGTTTGTATTTTATTAATGGTTTTGTTTATGGGTTTTAGAAACCAACAATTACCATCACTGCCATCTGTGAAATGTCTACTCCTATATGTCAGCACAAATAAACTGGGAAAAGTACTTGATGACTGAATGAGTTTTAATGGACCCACCATTCCAGTAGCAACAGCCAAATCAGCCTAAATTTCTACATGGTCCTTCGAGCCGGAGAGGCAACTGGAATGGAGACTGAGGATGACTGTGTGAAACCTAAACGTTCATCAAGGATTGTAAAACCTCCAAGATGGCACGAAGATTATATGATGACTCAGTTAAATCCTTCAATGCATCCAGCTGGACAATTGGCACACCAGCCAGAAGATTTGAGCCATTTGGTTGCATCACATGGAGCTTCCATTACTGCTACTCAAAATGAGGTGAAGTCTTTGTCTGAGGAGATTAAACAAATGAAAGGAATGTTGTTGGATGTGGGACACATGATGAAGGATATGCAAAGGAAAAGAAGTTCTTCATTTTCTACTGGTTCTGAATGCAGTTCTATTCAAGCATCCCCTGGTCATATCCCCATACAAGCAAACCAGCAAGATGAGATCCAGCAAAATGAGATGAACGCCAGAGATTCGATTGTGGATGAGTTGAGTGAATGTATGCGACGACATCAAACCAAGCAGGATAATGTGCTTTCTACACCATCAAAAGTTCAGAGACAAAATACTTTGCCCCCATCTCAGTATGTGCCATCTACCTCCTCAATGCCTACTTCCTCAGCAGTCACCACTAGAGGGCCATCAGAGAGACAACACCAGCATCTTTCTGATCCATGTTCGCCTACTAGGCTCTCAGTTCCACTCCCAGATAACCTCAGGCCACCTTTAATGCATCCAAATGTAATGGGTGAAGGCTTAACTCAGCAACAACGTAATGGTCTTTCATCTTCAGTCAGTCATCATCAAATGAATCCCAGTTTTTATCCCAGTGATCAACAAGTAGGAAGGGACCAAAGCCTTTGGCCACTTGATCAAATGCAGGGAAATGCATTCTGTATGCCTGGTCACCAGTGGATGCCTCCAAGTTGGCCAACTTTCCCTCCAAATGGAGGATTTTTAAGGCCTCCATATCTACCTGATTATTCGTATCCAGTATTATATCCAGCTCATATTCAGAATGTTCTGCCAGTTCCTTCAAGGGTTGCAACATTGCCTACTAGAGATTTATCAGCTGGATTTACTTATGCTTCTCTTGGTCATTCACATCAAACTTCTTTAGAACAGCAGACAACTAGTACTGTACCGCAGCAAGATAATCCTTCTATTATGTCTCATCAGAATCCTTTGATACCCAGAGTTATAACCACTGCATCAGCACCTCTGGAGCAGGGGCAGCAAAGAGATGTACAGTATTGTTCAAAATAATAGCAGTACAATGTGACTAACCAGAATAATCAAGGTTTTCGTATATTTTTTTATTGCTACGTGGCAAACAAGTTACCAGTAGGTTCAGTAGATTCTCAGAAAACAAATGAGACCCAGCATTCATGATATGCACGCTCTTAAGGCTGTGCAATTGGGCAATTAGTTGAATTAGTTGAAAGGGGTGTGTTCAAAAAAATAGCAGTGTGGCATTCAATCACTGAGGTCATCAATTTTGTGAAGAAACAGGTGTGAATCAGGTGGCCCCTATTTAAGGATGAAGCCAACACTTGTTGAACATGCATTTGAAAGCTGAGGAAAATGGGTCGTTCAAGACATTGTTCAGAAGAACAGCGTACTTTGATTAAAAAGTTGATTAGAGAGGGGAAAACCTATAAAGAGGTGCAAAAAATGATAGGCTGTTCAGCTAAAATGATCTCCAATGCCTTAAAATGGAGAGCAAAACCAGAGAGACGTGGAAGAAAACGGAAGACAACCATCAAAATGGATAGAAGAATAACCAGAATGGCAAAGGCTCAGCCAATGATCACCTCCAGGATGATCAAAGACAGTCTGGAGTTACCTGTAAGTACTGTGACAGTTAGAAGACGTCTGTGTGAAGCTAATCTATTTTCAAGAATCCCCCGCAAAGTCCCTCTGTTAAAAAAAAGGCATGTGCAGAAGAGGTTACAATTTGCCAAAGAACACATCAACTGGCCTAAAGAGAAATGGAGGAACATTTTGTGGACTGATGAGAGTAAAATTGTTCTTTTTGGGTCCAAGGGCCACAGGCAGTTTGTGAGACGACCCCCAAACTCTGAATTCAAGCCACAGTACACAGTGAAGACAGTGAAGCATGGAGGTGCAAGCATCATGATATGGGCATGTTTCTCCTACTATGGTGTTGGGCCTATTTATCGCATACCAGGGATCATGGATCAGTTTGCATATGTTAAAATACTTGAAGAGGTCATGTTGCCCTATGCTGAAGAGGACATGCCCTTGAAATGGTTGTTTCAACAAGACAATGACCCAAAACACACTAGTAAACGGGCAAAGTCTTGGTTCCAAACCAACAAAATTAATGTTATGGAGTGGCCAGCCCAATCTCCAGACCTTAATCCAATTGAGAACTTGTGGGGTGATATCAAAAATGCTGTTTCTGAAGCAAAACCAAGAAATGTGAATGAATTGTGGAATGTTGTTAAAGAATCATGGAGTGGAATAACAGCTGAGAGGTGCCACAAGTTGGTTGACTCCATGCCACACAGATGTCAAGCAGTTTTAAAAAACTGTGGTCATACAACTAAATATTAGTTTAGTGATTCACAGGATTGCTAAATCCCAGAAAAAAAAAAATGTTTGTACAAAATAGTTTTGAGTTTGTACAGTCAAAGGTAGACACTGCTATTTTTTTGAACACACCCCTTTCAACTAATTGCCCAATTGCACAGCCTTAAGAGCGTGCATATCATGAATGCTGGGTCTTGTTTGTTTTCTGACAATCTACTGAACCTACTGGTAACTTGTTTGCCACGTAGCAATAAAAAATATACTAAAAACCTTGATTATTCTGGTTAGTCACATTGTACTGCTATTATTTTGAACAATACTGTAAATCCAATAACTGCATTATCCCCAATTGGAATGCAAATGATGGTCCCTAACCAGCATATGTCTATTCATTCACCCGTGAATGTGCCCCACGCAAGTATGACAGCTCTACATCCCTCCAGGTCGGCCCGTATTGAAAGACTTTCATTTCCATATTTGAAGAGTGATGACCCCCATGAGTTTGCCATGCTGAATATGGCTTTAAAGAATTTGTTACCCTCAGAGGAAACTGAGCAATACAAGTATCATATTCTTCTTGATCATTTGAAGTTGGAGGCAGCTCGACTTCTGGCCTTGGCTTATGCCCATCATTCCCAGCCTTATACTACTGCCTTAAAAGCTCTTCAGAAAAGATATGGGCAACCTCACCAGTTGGTGCTGCGAGAGATTGCTACAATTAAGAACTTACCCGCTGTACGTTCAGGAGATTCTGGTGGATTCGGTGACTTTGCTGTACGAGTTCAAGCTCTTGTGGGAATGCTTCAATCCTGGGATCATGAAGAAGGAGCAAAGGAATTATCCTGTGCATCACATGTCCATCAGTTACTCAGTAAACTTCCAGCACATCAGGTTGCTAGTTTTGCAAGATATGCCAAAACCACCCGACCAGACCAGTCCTACAACTTGGTGAATTTTTCAGTTTGGTTGGAAGAAGAATCAGATTGTCAGAATCTAGCTACCCAAGTGTTTGAACAGTCTAAAGGTATGAAAAAGTATCAGGTAAGAGAAGCAAGGCCTACCAAGTCCCAATATCACACAGCTACATTTCTTCATGGTATAAGTCAAGAAGTTGATCCAACTCATAAAAGGAACTCTGAAACTGCAAACCACGAAATTCTGCGACACAGCAAGAAGGAGGGCCTTAAACCGTCATGTGCAAGCTGTGGCAGTAATGATCATCATCTCAGTCATTGTCCTGAATTTCAGAGCTTCGATACGGCAGCCAAACGGAAATGGATTATTGACAATAATCGTTGTTGGAGATGTGGTTGGGCCCATAGATCATCTAAGTGTGACTTAAGAGGAAAATGTCCATTGTGTCAAGATCGTCACTTAGGAGTACTGCATGAAGTAAATGTTCGCAAACCAGATTCTAGGATATTTTATTTGAGCCGATCAAGTGGTCCGAACTCTGTTCTTCTGAAAATTGTGAGGGTAGTTCTGAGCCACAAAGGAAAGACTCTGGAGACGTATGCTATCCTAGATGATGGTTCTGAGAGAACTATGCTCATGTCTTCTGCAGCAGAGAGTTTAGGTCTTCATGGGGCGGCAGAATCATTGGTTCTTCGAACCATTCGACAAGACACAGAGAAAATTGAAGGTGCAACGGTTTCTTTTACCATATCTCCAGCTTCTCACAAGCAAAGTAAATACCAGATACAAGGTGCATTTACTGCTCAAATGATTGACTTACCTGAACAAACTTATCCTGTGCAAGTCCTACAGAGACGCTACCAACATCTAAGAGGCCTCCCTCTGGAGGAGTTTCAGAGAGTTAAACCTTTGTTACTAGTGGGATCTGATCATCCTCACCTTCTTTGCTCCAAAGAGCGAGTACGTTTTGGTCCTCCTGGAAGTCCAGCCGCTTTGCATACTCGACTGGGATGGGTACTACATGGACCTACTTCCTTGGGTGAGAAGACTAATTCCACGGCTCAGTGTTTCTTCCAGGCATCTCTCTCCATGGATCAGTTGCATAAAGATGTGGAGAAGTTATGGCAAGTTGACGTAATTCCTTTCTCTCAGAATCCAAAGCATGCTCTGCGGTCTAAACAAGATAAGAAAGCTCTCAAATGTCTAGACGAGAAAACAAAGCTAGAAGAAATGAACGGAATCAAAAGATATGCGACTCCTTTACTTCGAGTTGAGAATGCACCAGTCCTTAAAGCATCTCAAGAGGCAGTAATGCCGGCTTTGCGTCGAATGGAGAGACATCTAGCTAAGGATCCAGCACAGGCAGCTATTTATGAGAAAGAGATTCAGAAGCTCATTGAAGCTGGATATGTCAAGAAACTAAAGTTAAATGAGATTAATCTCAGTGACGAATCTTGGTATATTCCCCACCATCTTGTAGAACATAATGGCAAGCATCGTGTGGTATTTAATTGTTCCTATCAGTATCACGGAGAGAGTTTAAATGCCTATTTGTTACCTGGACCGGTTCTAGGCCCTACCTTGATTGGAGTTTTACTTCGGTTTAGAGAACATCAAGTTGCGATAAGTGGAGACATTAGATCAATGTTCCATCAAGTTGGTCTCCTGGCTTCTGATTCTCCTTTGCTACGTTTTTTGTGGCGAAACATGAGAAGAAATGATCCAGTTGATGTCTATGAATGGCAGGTCTTGCCTTTTGGTGCTACATGTAGCCCTTGTTGTGCCATATATGCTCTCCAGAAATGTGTTCAGAATCTTCCAGTCGAATTTCAAGATGTTCAGTCTTCTGTCTTGCATTCCTTTTATGTGGATAATTGCCTACAAAGTTTTCCAACTACTGAAGAGGCCAAGGAGATGCTTATGAAATTGCGTTCTTCCTTGGCTGAAGGAGGTTTTGAGATTCGACAATGGGCCAGTAACCATGTCTCTGTGACTGACCACTTACCAGCCGAAGCTCGTTCAGTAGAGACCAACCTGGGGTTAAGTCATGACTGCACAGATCCATGCGAGGGAACTCTTGGATTAAGTTGGCATTGCTTGCAGGATACTTTGAGCTATAAGCACCGTCTAGTGGAGTATACTGTCCTAACTTTGCGAGTGATATATCGTATACTTGCTCGCCAGTATGACCCTCTGGGTTTTATCATTCCATTCACGACACGTGCTAAAGTTCTTCTGCAACAATTATGGATGAAACCTAACAGAGGATGGGATAATCCAGATATCCCGGAGGGAATCAAGGCAGCTTGGAAGGCATGGGAAGGAGAGTTGCCAGATTTGGTCAAGCTCCAAGTACCTCGATGGTATGGTCCAAGAACGAATTGGGAAGATCCAGTCATCAGAGAGCTTCACATATTCTGCGATGCATCCGAAAAGGCCTATGGTTCAGTTTCCTATTTGCGTCTGGTAAACGGAAATGGTGAGATTTCTATATCTCTGGTTATGGCTCGTTCAAGGGTAGCACCAAAGAAGACCATTTCTATTCCTCGTCTGGAACTATGTGCTGCTCTGACCGGGGCTCAGCTGGCGAACCTGTTGCAAAAGGAACTCACCTTGGATGTTGAAAGGGTGACACTTTGGTCTGATTCTACAACTGTGTTGACCTGGATCCAGTCCGAATCCTGCCGGTACAAGATCTTTGTGGCAAACCGCATTACGGAGATTCTTGAGTATACTAGACCGGATCACTGGAGATATGTTGACACTGTAAGTAATCCAGCAGATGACATCACTCGAGGCAAGAGACTTGATCAATTGTCTGCAACCAGTTCTTGGTTTCAAGGACCACCTTTTCTATATTTGCCCTATCAGCAATGGCCAAAATCTCCAGCCTTAAGAACAGAGGAGGTTGGGACAGAGCTGAGAAAACCTTTGTTTTGTGGACTTAATCAAGCATCAGTAAACTCTCTCAAGTACGATGCATCTCAATTCAATACCTGGTCAGAGTTGATTGAAGCAACTGTTGAGAACCTCTCTTTGGACTTAAGAGCTGAGACTAAACCTTCTCAAACACAAGCAGAATTATGTCTTTTGCGTCAAGCACAGGTGGAAGATTTCCCTGAGGAATATAAACTGCTAAAAAACGGTCATGGAGCTCCCTCACACAGCCGTTTAGTTGGTTTGGCACCAGAGTATGATCCCGTTACAGAGCTAATAAGAGTGGGTGGACGACTTCGTCAGAGTGAGGATTTGGATCTTGAATCTATTAATCCAATTGTTTTAGATCCTAAGAATAATGTTACCAAACTTTTGGTTGCTGATTATGACTCCACTCTGTGCCATCCAGGACCACAAAGAGTGTTCGCTCAGCTTCGTCGGAAATACTGGGTTCTGAGAGGGCGACAGTTAATAAAGAAGATTCAGAGATCATGTCTTGAATGCAGGAAGTGGAAAGGTGTGCCTTCAGTTCCTAGAATGGCTGATCTACCAGTTTCCAGACTTCGCCTGTATAAGCCCCCCTTTTGGTCGACAGGTATGGATTGTTTTGGGCCTTTAACCATCAAAGTAGGTCGCCGACATGAGAAGAGGTGGGGCATTATATTCAAATGCCAGACGACACGGTGTCTTCATTTAGAACTCCTCTCTGGTATGGATACTGACAGTTTCCTCTTGGCTCTTCGAAGATTTGTAGCCCGTAGAGGTAGGCCCTATGAAGTAGTATCTGATCAAGGAACTAATTTCAAGGGAGGAGAAAGAGAACTCCAGGAGGCATTTTCGCAGCTTAGTCCTTCCTTCCAAGAGATACTAGCCCAACAGCAAATTAAATTCTCATTCAATCCGCCATATTCTCCCCATTTTGGAGGTACTTGGGAGAGAGAGATACGGTCTGTTAAGACGGCATTACGAGTAGTTCTGGGAATACAAGTAGTCTCAGAGGAAGTTTTGTATACAGTGCTCGTTGAAATTGAGGAGTTGTTAAACTCAAAACCTCTTGGATATGTATCTTCAAATCTTTCAGACCCTGATCCAATCACACCAAATATCCTACTGATGGGGCGGCGAGATGCATCTCTTCCTCAAGTGATGTATGCAGATTCAGAACTACTTACCCGTAGAAAGTGGAGACACAGCCAAGTTCTTGCGGATCGATTCTGGGTCAGTTTTGTTCGAGATTATCTTCCAAGTCTTCAGACTCGTCAAAAGTGGGAACTTGATGGTAATCCTATAGCTCCTTCTGCTATCGTCATGATTGTGGAACCTCAGCTTCCTCGGGGACACTGGCCTATAGGGACTGTCAGTAAGATTTTGCCAAGTTCTGATGGAAGAGTGAGAGTTGCTGAGATTTTCAGCAAAGGGAAATATTTAATTCGTCCAGTCAACCGTCTGATTGTTCTTCCTGAATTGACTGATTCTGATAATTCAACCACATGAACTTTCTGTAAATGCAAATATGTTAACATATTTGGGGGCGGCTGTAGAAAATCCTGCTGTGATCTGATTGGCTGACTGTGTCTTGATAAAGAGCACCTGTGGCCCTTACTAATTATGTTTCAGTCTCCTTTTGTTTGAACCAAAAGCTGTTGTTCAGACATGGCTTGTGTGGAATCGTTGCGTTGTTGATTATGTAAGTTTCCTTCTTGATTTGTTTTAGTTTAAATGATTGTGTTTGATATGATATTGAATTCTAGTTATGTTTAGTAGCTCTTTAATGTTATACTCATTTGATTGTTAAAGCTGATTTCAGATGTATGATTTAAGGTTTGCTATTGTGTTTGTATTTTATTAATGGTTTTGTTTATGGGTTTTAGAAACCAACAATTACCATCTGTGAAATGTCTACTCCTATATGTCAGCACAAATAAACTGGGAAAAGTACTTGATGACTGAATGAGTTTTAATGGACCCACCATTCCAGTAGCAACAGCCAAATCAGCCTAAATTTCTACAGTCATCTAGTTTTCCTCAAATAGAATGTAGATTTTTTTTTTTGGTGTGCAGTACGACAGGAGTTCGTTAGCCCAATGTTTTTGGCTGGGGGGGGGGGGTGACATTCTTCCAATACTTCAGGATACACTTCTTGGCAGCCGTTGCTGCTAGTAACACAAAATGCTTCATATTTGAGTTCACCTTCAGTAAGGTTACATCCCCCAGTAACCAAATCCTAGGGTCGGCGTCCAGAGCCTGTCCACAAACCCGAGAGGTTACTGCGATGATGTGAGTCCAGTATGGCTTCAAACGAGTACAACTCCATAGCATGTGCACAAGAGTTCCGACAGAGATGTTACAACTTTGACATTGATCAGATATGTCATTTCCTAATTTACTGAACCTATATGGCGTAAAATACGTTCTATGGTAAATATTGAATTGAATTTGTCTGTGTTTAGAGGACACCAATTTTGTTTGTGCCAATTCCAATAATCTGTTCCAATTCTCCTCTGTGTAAGTGCACCCAAGATCAGACTCCCACCTTGTTTTATTTGTATAATTGGCATAAGCCGGTAAGTTGTCACTTATGGTTTTATACACTGCAGATATTAAACCTTTAATTCTATTACATTTGGAGTTGAAAAGTAAAGATTCCTCGGGTGTATGTGGAAAATTATCCTTAGTTTGACTCTTGATCCAACTTCTAATTTGTAAATATTTGAAAAAAGTTACTTTTATCTAGATCATAAATTTCTAACAATTGGCTGAAACTTAAAAAGACATTATTAGTATTAAGGTCAGTAACAATTTTTACTTCTTTTCTCACCCAGTTTTGGAAAATTCCATCCGCTAAGGCTGCTGGGATATTGGGATTGTTCATGAGAGGTGAATTTACCAATAATATTATGTTTTGTCCAATGTTACGTGTAATTGCTGCCAGGCGTTAAATGTAGCAGAAATTATTGGGTTTTGAGTGATTGTTTTTAGTTTCTTTTTAGATTCCAAAAATGGTACGATTGTTAATGGATTGTCCTGTAATTCATGTTGTTCGATTGACATCCATTTTACTTCATCTGCTCTGCAGTGAAACCACATCCACAGAGCGCGAAGTTGTGCAGCCAAATAATACAATTTAAAATTTGGGAGATTCAAGGCACCTTTGGAATAAGGCGCCTGTAATGTAAGGAGTTTGACTCTCAGTGTTTTGTTGTGCCACTGGAAGTAAGTAAGTGATTTATCTAATTCCTTAAAAAAGGATATAGGAACCTTCAGTGGTATACACTGGAATAAATAAATACATTTGGGTAATAGATTCATTTTTATTGTATTAATCCTGCCAATCAGTGATAAAGGGAGATCCATCCATCTCAGTAACTCCTCTTTAGATTTAGTAAGCAAAGAGGCGTAATTTTCTTCATATATTTCATCACAGGTGCTACAGATAGTGATTCCCAGGTATTTGAAGCCCTCCGTACACCATTTAAATTTAACTGGAAGCAGACTTATGTAATGGTTTGTCATGTTGATTGGGAAAGCTTCACTTTTAGAGTAATTAATTTTGTATCCCGATACAGCACTGTATTTTTTAAGATTAGTCAATAACGAGGGAAATGATGTGATAGGTTGAGATATAAATACTATTAAGTCGTCTGCATAGAGTGCGAGTTTATGCTCTTCCGTTCCAATTTTTATGCCGGTGATGGATATGTCTGATCGTAGGGCAATAGCCAGTGGCTCTATTGCAATTGAGAAGAGCGCGGGAGAGGAAGGACAGCCCTGACGACAGCCACGCGATAAGGAAAAGGCGTCCGACAGAACCCCATTTGTTAGGATCTGCGATCTGGGGGCGTCGAATAGGGTCCTGATGAAACCCAGAAAATTTTCACCAAAATTCATGGTCCTCATGGTCTCAAGAAGAAAGTTTGGTTCTATCCTGTCTTACGCCTTCTCGGCGTCCATAGAGACGATCACGGCAGGGTGATCATGTTTTTTTGTGTGCTCTATAATATGAAATAGTCGCCTAACATTATCTGCACCTTGTCTGTTCTTGATAAAACCTGTTTGGTCTGTATTAATTATTTTTGGGACTACTTTCTCTAAGCGTTGTGCAATAATTTTCGATAAAATTTTATAATCAGAGTTAAGAAGGCTGAGGGGTCTATAATTGCTGCACTTTTGTGGATCCTTTCCAGGTTTTGAAAGTAGCGTAATAGTTGCCGACTCCAATGTTTTCGGGAGTGTTTCTTTTTGGAATGCTTCTCTAATCATGTTTGTTAGCGGCGTTAATATTTTTTCTGAGAAATTTTTGAAGTATTCAATTGGGTACCCATCAGGTCCTGGGGCTCTATTATTTTGCAAGGACTTGATCGCTTGGTGAACCTCTTCTTCTAATATCGCTTCATCTAATAGATTCCTGTCTGTGACTGTGAATTTAAGTATTGTTAATTTGTTAAGGAAGTCTTTGATTTCAGTTTCCGTTGACTTCTCTGTTTTATATAACGTTTCATAATATTTTTTGAATTCCAAGTTTATGTCCTTAGAGTCTTCTAAATACTGATCGTCATCAGTTTTGATGCATTGTATGTATTTCCCTGTATCTTCTTGCTTTAGCTGCCAGGCAAGCAACTTGCTAGTTTTGTTACCAAACTCATGGTAATGATATTTAGTTCTCACCATGGCTGCTTCGGCTTTACTAGTACAAAGATTGTCATACAGAGTCCGTTTTTGTTTTAATGAACTAAGGGTTTTGGATTGTTTGGTTTGGGCATGTTGGATTTCAACTATTTTTATTTCATGTTCTAGTTGCGATAATTGGTCTCTCTTTTGTTTATTTTTATGGGATAAATATGAGATAATGTTACCTCTCATATATGCCTTAAGTGTTTCCCAAACAACTGAATGAGAAGCAGTATTTAAGTTAGTCTTCAAATATATATCTAACTTGTCGTTCATATAATTTACAAAATCGGGATCTTTAAGTAGGAATGTTTTAAATCTCCATCTATGGGCGGTAGGGCCTTCCTGTGGCATAGACACTTCCATCATTAGAGCATTGTGGTCTGATACGGTTGCAGCCAGATAAAGACATGTTTTAATGTGAGGCAGTAATGTTTGTGAGGTCAAAAACAAGTCAATTCTAGAGTATGTATTGTGAACATTAGAGTAGAAAGAGAATTCCTTTTTACCCGGGTTTTGCAGTCTCCACACATCTTTTAACCCAAGTTCATTCATGCCTTGATACAATGCTGTTGCAGATTTTGACAAAGTAGTGTTCTTGATGGCTGAGCGATCTAATGACGGGTTCAACACAAGATTGAAATCTCCACCCAGAATACATTGACCCTCTGCGGAAGCCAGTTTTATGGTTAATTTATTAAAGAAAATTGGATCAACAATATTAGGGCTGAATATTGATGCCAGTGTCAACCTGTTCCTGTTAATTATACAGTCAACTAATATAAATCTACCTGAGGTATCCTTTTCTACTGTATTTAATTGAAATCTAAGGTTTTTATTTATAAGTAATGCTACAGCTCTAGCACTTGATGAAAACGAGGAGTAATAGACTTTACCAATCCAATCAGTTTTTTGCTTTTTTTTTTAATCAATGTAGAATTTCTATACTTCTGTGTAGGGATGTCAATTTTCAATAATTTCCATGATCGGTCGTCGTTTAAATTAACGATCAATTAATCGATTAATCGTTAACCTTAATGCTGCAAAATGAGTCTATTGCAGCAACACCCAGTCACCGGTATGACAGGATGTGCAAAAGTGTGTGTGTGTGTGTGTGTGTTTGTTTGTGTGTTTACATAATGTATGTGTGCGTGTAAAATACATTTCTTTTAAATGTATAGCACAGTAATGAAGGCAGCAACATGTGGTAGATGGGACAGAACAAGAAAGACTTAATAATCTTTCATTGTGCTAATGTATTATAATACGGAAGGGTATGGCTCCTATACAGCGTGCAGCGCGTAAACACAACCAGTGCGCAGATTGATCGCTTGAAGCAACAAAGAGTCACAGCGTGTAGAATTACTTATAGAAATGTTCAAAACACCAAGGGAAGAGATATTGATGTTGTGTATTATATGTGTGCAATATTTTGAGCCTTTTCTTTTAACAGTTTTAAATCTCAGTTATTGTGCGCTCTTGAAGAGAGTTTCATTGTTTTGACTATAGTAACTAGGGCTGGGATGATATGCTAATCTGCCAATTCAATACTATCCCGATACTTGTGTGCTGATTCAATATATATATTCAATATATATTTATAATTATATATATAGTTGAGTATTGTGATTATAGTTATATAACTATTGCAATTTGTGACTTATCCAAATTGTCTAAGGAGGTCTGTGAACGACTGAAGAAGACAGCAGTGAGGGAAGGAAGTAATCACCAGAATGTAAGTTCTTTGAGAATGTGTGCATTGTTTATTACAAGTTGAGTTTTCATTTAAATGTAGCAATGTACACAGTGAGTCAAAAGTTTTAAATATATTTTAAAAGTAACGTTTATTTCTATAATGCACAGCTATATTTTCAGCATTAATTACTCCAGTCTTCAGTGTCACATGATCTTCAGAAATCATTCTAAATTATGGTTTACTGCTCAATAAATTTTTCTGATTATTACTAGCGTTGAAAACAGTTGTGCTGCCCAAACCTTTTCTCTACACTACAGTTAAATATTTTTTTTTTTGGGGGGGGGGATGCTAACAGCAAGGATGCATAAAATTGAATACCATTGGTAAAGAACACTTTTGTAATTTCACAAAAGATTACTTTTTTTTCAATGTTTTGAACTTTGTTTTTATAAAATAATCATGAAGAAAAAAAGTGACTCTCCAGAAATGCTAAGTTTTCTTCCCCATCATTTCTAATATGGGGTACGTTTCCCTAAAACCAACTGTGGTCACAAGTTCCTTCGTTACCAATAGAGTTCAGTGGAACTAATGACTGTAGTAAGCTAACTGCAGATGTGATTCACATCATTCATGTACGTCATGAGCAGATTTACACTTTGATCATAGCGGCAATAATGTGATTAGGTGCATGTAAATGCACTGATTGATGATAATCAGCAATGTTTATGAAAAAGCAGCAAATCAGTATATGAAAAAGATCATGTGACACTGAAGATTGGAGTAAAGTTATTGAAAAATTCAGCTTTGCCTCATAATTATTTCAATAAATAAGTTTGAAAGTATATTTGAAAAAGAGTATGAAAACTGTTATTTCTTTCTTTTTTTTTACTTTTACAATATTAATTTTTTTTGTTGTTGTAATTTTGATCAAGTTAATTTAGCCTTGGTGAGCAGAAGAGACTTATCTTGAAAACCATAAAGAAAAGATTCCAGATTTTTGACTGGTTGTGAACATACAAGTCCTTCTCAAAAAATTAGCATATTGTGATAAAGTTCATTATTTTCCATAATGTAATGATAAAAATTAAACTTTCATATATTCTTGATTCATTGCACACCAACTGAAATATTTCAGGTCTTTTATTGTTTTAATACTGATGATTTTGGCATACAGCTCATGAAAACCCAAAATTCCTATCTCAAAAAATTAGCATATTTCATCCGATCAATAAAAGAAAAGTGTTTTTAATAGTTTTTTAATACAAAAAAAGTCAACCTTCAAATAACTATGTTCAGTTATGCACTCAATACTTGGTCGGGAATCCTTTTGCAGAAATGACTGCTTCAATGCGGCGTGGCATGGAGGCAATCAGCCTGTGGCACTGCTGAGGTGTTATGGAGGCCCAGGATGCTTCGATAGCGGCCTTAAGCTCATCCAGAGTGTTGGGTCTTGTGTCTCTCAACTTTCTCTTCACAATATCCCACAGATTCACTATGGGGTTCTGGTCAGGAAAGTTGGCAGGCCAATTGAGCACAGTTATACCATGGTCAGTAAACCATTTACCAGTGGTTTTGGCACTGTGAGCAGGTGCCAGGTCGTGCTGAAAAACGAAATCTTTATCTCCATAAAGCTTTTCAGCAGATGGAAGCATGAAGTGCTCCAAAATCTCCTGATAGCTAGCTGCATTGATTCTGCCCTTGATAAAACACAGTGGACCAACACCAGCAGCTGACATGGCTGACATTCATCCGAAAAAAGTACTTGGGAGCAACAGTCCAGTGCTGCTTCTCTGTAGCCCATTTCCTGCACACCTGTGCACGGTGGCTCTGGATGTTTCTACTCCAGACTCAGTCCACTTGCTTCTGCAGGTCCCCCAAGGTCTGGAATCGGTCCTTCTCCACAATCTTCCTCAGGGTCCGGTCACCTCTTCTCGTTGTGCAGCGTTTTTTGCCACACTTTTTCCTTCCCACAGACTTCCCACTGAGGTGCCTTGATACAGCACTCTGGGAACAGCCTATTCGTTCAGAAATTTCTTTCTGTGTCTTACCCTCTCGCTTGAGGGTGTCAATGATGGCCTTCTGGACAGCAGTCAGGTCGGCAGTCTTACCCATGATTGCGGTTTTGAGTAATGAACCAGGCTGGGAGATTTTAAAAGCCTCAGGAATCTTTTGCAGGTGTTTAGAGTTTACTAGTTGATACAGATGATTAGGTTAATAGCTCGTTTAGAGAACCTTTTCATTATATGCTAATTTTTTGAGACAGGAATTTTGGGTTTTCATGAGCTGTATGCCAAAATCATCAGTATTAAAACATTAAAAGACCTGAAATATTTCAGTTGGTGTGCAATGAATCTAAAATATATGAAAGTTTAATTTTTATCATTACATTATGGAAAATAATGAACTTTATCACAATATGCTAATTTTTTTGAGAAGGACCTGTATGTACATAAGCAACATTAACAAGATGATCCTCCCTTTCAGCTCAGAGAAGGATGTTGACAGTGCAGGCCCAGGATGAAGAAGAGGAGGAAGAACACATTTAACAATTTTCTCATAAACTTTCCATGTGTTATAATAGAAACAATGAACATGACTACAGTAATATGCTAAATGTTATTCAAAGATTCTAGTTTGCAAGAAATCTGAGTGTCTGACTCTACACTAGAGGAACTCTTTTCTGAAGAAGATCAGGTGCTGAGAAGGAGCATTGTTCTACAGCAAAACACTGCATCAAGCCTCCTGTCCTTCCCTCAGAAGAGCCTGTCTTCTGCTGCTGGGGTAAGAAACACACTCTTCCTCTTCTCTATCAGCTGTCCTGCACCTAACTCTGCCTCCTCAGCACTGTCTGAAAGAGTCATCTCCACAGTCAGTAATCAGAGATCACAGATTCTTCTGAGAAAGTCAATACGATCATTTTCTTTAAAACTGTTTTCGTGTGGGACAAATAATACAGTAGAGATGCTAGAAATCTCTATATTGTTCATTTTTCATATCTTTACGCTTTATGAATGCTTTTTATCTGAGAAGCTCAAGAATTATGGTTCTTTGTAAATTGCTATATTGTTTAGGTTTATCCTCTGATAGTGAGCACAGAGCCCTGATCATGACATGCAAGAAAAAAAAGAAGTCATGTCCATGATTTACTAATTCGTTCCCTCGATGTACTAAAACGTGCAAGCTTACTTTTACATTTCATTGATTTTCTAAATCGTATGCACAATTTACTAATTCGTTCTCTTGATGTATAAATATTGTACATGATTTAGCAAATCGAGGGAATGAAATAGAAAATAGTGCGCATAAATTAGCTACATTTTTTCCTGCATGCCATGTAATTAAAGCACATCACCACCAGACATTTATACCAGGAGCCTCATATACAACGCTCAAGAAACAGTTTTTACTTTGTGCAGTATCTCTGTGCAGTATCTGCTGAATTGTTTCATATCTATTTATCATGTATTTTTTGCTGCACCAAATTATGTAGAGTTGTATCAATTATTATACTGATAATTATATATAATTTTCACTGATAACGTCATTAACTATCCCCATCCTTAAGACAAACATTATCTGTTGTTTATATTGTGTAATCTATGAATTTATGTATTTAGTTTTCTGTGCTCATGACAATGTTTTTTTGGCTTAATATTTGTAGAAAGTAGTGCTGAATAAATGTTGATTTGTGAATGAATGCAGTGTGTTTTGTCTATTTTATATTAGAATGTAATGTTTTTGTATTTGCTTGCATTGAATGTATGTAATTAATGTATTTACAATGAATCCCTTATAATTAGATTACAATTAGATTTCGTAAGGTTTATTTTTTACACTAGAGATGGATTGAGTTTATTAGTTCTTTATGTATTTCAAGGTAATGGTGAGGTGAAAATATGTTGTTGCTACCAATATTATCCGGTAAGGTCACGTCCTCATAACGTGCCAGTTTGTTCGTTAGGAGGTTACTATTCACATTCCACGTTTGTGGGAATCACAAGTTACGTCGCTGGAACGTTATTTGGGACATCGCTGCAACGAATATGGTCTGGTCCAGTTACGTCGTCAAGAGCTGGGCGTCACTTCGGAGCCTGTTCGCGACCCTGTTGATTCAGATCGGCACTTCGGAGCCTGTTCGCGATTCTGTTGATTCAAATTGGCACTTCGGAGCCTGTTCGCGACTCGGTTGATTCAGATCGGCACTTCGGAGCCTGTTCGCGACTCGGTTGATTCAGATCGGCACTTCGGAGCCTGTTCGCGACTCGGTTGATTCAGATCGGCACTTCGGGGCCTGTTCGCGACTCGGTTGATTCAGATCGGCACTTCGGGGCCTGTTCGCGACTCGGTTGATTCAGATCGGCACTTCGGAGCATGTTTGCGACTCGGTTGATTCAGATCGGCACTTTGGAGCCTGTTCGCGACTCGGTTGATTCAGATCGGCACTTCGGGGCCTGTTCGCGACTCGGTTGATTCAGATCGGCACTTCGGAGCATGTTTGCGATTCGGTTGATTAAGATCAGCACTTCGGAGCCTGTTCGCGACTCGGTTGATTCAGGGCGACACTTCGGCGCATGTTCGCGACTCGGTTGATTCAGATCGACACTTCGGCGCATGTTCGCGACTCAGTTGATTCAGATCGGCACTTCGGAGCCTGTTCGCGACTCGGTTGATTCAGATCGGCACTTCTGAGCATTTTCGCGACTCGGTTGATTCAGATCGGCACCTCGGAGCATGTTTGAGTTTTTTTGTTTTAATTCAGATCAGGACATCGAAGCAGGAAGTGTTTGTCAAACAGTTAATTGGTGATAAATGAATATTTGGACTTGAGGCTTTTTTTTTACCTGTCGATTCAGCATGGACATGGACCCACACACAAAGGTGGACACACTCTAGACTTAATCATCAGTAGGGCTCTAAACTTTTCATCCATTGTTATTAAGGACGTAGTGTCACGGATCGCAAGAGGCGAAGACTCAAGTGCAAGCAGATGGGAAGATTTTATTTATACGTTACCAAAATAAACAAAAACACAACTGAAACCAGAGGAGCGTTCAAAGTTACAAGACATAGACTGAAGTCAGATTCCCAGTGAAATGCTCTCAGACAGCAAATGCAATGAGTTTGCATCCTTCTTTTCTGAGAAGATCATCAATATCAGGAAGGCGATTAGCACATCCTCAAGTAATGCAGAGGTCAGACAGATTCAGCCACAATATCAAAAAGATACTGTCTATTTTTGAAGCAATTGATAGCAACATTCTGGAAGACACAGGGCAGCACCTTAAATCATCAACCTGCTATCTTGACACACTTCCCACATCTTTTTTCAACAGTGTGCTTAACTGCTTAGAAGCAGATCTCTTAGAAGTGGTGAACACTTCACTTCTTTCTGGGACATTTCCAAACTCCTTAAAAACTGCAGTTGCAGATATGCTCACTGAATATAAACCTAACAGAGCACTCAGATCATTAGGATCGAGTCAGTTAGAAATACCAAGGGTTCACACAAACAAGGGGAATCTGCTTTTAGTTTCTATGCCGCTAGCAGTTGGAATCATCTTCCAGAAGAGCTAAAACACTAGTCACATTTAAATCTAGACTTAAAACTCATCTGTTTAGCTGTGCATTTATTGAATGAGCACTCTGCAATGTCCGAACTGATTGCACTATATATTCACTGTTTTTTTTTTTCAAGGAAACAAATTTTGTAACTGTTTTTAAATTCATTTTAAATTAAGTAAATTTTTTAATCATTTTAAAAGTTTTAAAATTGCTTGTTTAATTTGTGTTATAATTTTTCTTTATGATTATTTTACTTTCTTTTATTTAAAGCACTTTGAATTACCATTGTATATGAAATGTGCTATATATATAAACTTGCCTTGCCTTGCCTAGTTTGTTAGTGGGTATATATATATTTATATATATATAAACACACACACACACACACACACACTAACACACACAAACACACACTACCGGTCAGAGTTTGGGATCAGAATGATTGTTTATGTTTTTTTACAAGAATTTATTTTACTCATCAAGACAGCATTTATTTGATCAAAAATACTGGAGAACATGTAATATTGTAAGATATTATTAAAATTTTTCTATTTTAATATACATGAAAGTGTAATTTATTCATGTGATGTGCAGCTGTATTTTCAGCATCATTCCTCCAGTCTTCAGTGTCACATGATCTTCAGAAATCAGAATAATATGATGATTTATTATTAGAATTATCAACAGTTTTGCTGATAAATATTATTTTGTAATCTGTGATACTTTTTTCAGGATTCTTTGATGAATAAAAAGTTAAAAAGAAGAGCTTTTATTTAAAATATAAATATTTTCTAACAATATTAACTACAGTTCAATAGTTTGGGCTCAGTAAATTTTTATCCTTTCTTTTTTTTATAAGAAATTGTATTCTTTATTAGATCTTAGAATCTTTTATTCAGGATGTGTTACATTGATAAGAAGTGATATCAAAGATTAATATTGTTAGAAGAGATTTATATTTTGAATAAACGCTGTTCTTTAAAAAAATAATACATCGAAGAATTCTGAAAAAATTATCGCAGATTCCAAAATAATATTTGGTAGCACAACTATTAATAATTGTATTAATAAATCATCATAATTTCATGATTTCTAAAGATCATGTAACACTGAAGACTGGAGGAATGATGCTGAAAATACAGCTGCACAAACACAGAAATAAATTATATTTTAAAGGATATTAAAATAGAAACCATTATTTTATTTTATTTTGATAATTTTGAATTATTACTGAAATACAACCTTTTTTTTGTTTCAAACAGTTCATTGAACAATAATAAATGAAGTACCTGAAGCTGACAATGAAGTAAATGTATAATAATTAGCAAAGATGATTAATTTAGCGTTGTAAACGCGTGTGTGAGCGAGGTGAAGACGCGCCTGAGGACCAAACACAGCACAACGGTAGGAAACTTCACTCCTCTCATTATTTCTCTTTTACTATAGCGATTTATTTTTAGATACGTGATCTAGGTCTTTCATAGAGTTGTAGAGTTATTAGAAAAATAGTTATTTTTTACATTCTTTGGTTGAAGTTTTCAGATCGGCACTTCGGAGCCTGTTCGCGACTCGGTTGATTCAGATCGGCACTTCGGAGCCTGTTCGCGACTCGGTTGATTCAGATCGGCACTTCGGAGCCTGTACGCGACTCGGTTGATTCAGATCGGCACTTCGGGGCCTGTTCGCGACTCGGTTGATTTAGAACGGTACTTCGGGGCCTGTTCGCGACTCGGTTGATTCAGATCGACACTTCGGCGCATGTTCGCGACTCGGTTGATTCAGATCGACACTTCGGCGCATGTTCGCGACTCGGTTGATTCAGATCGGCACTTCGGAGCCTGTTCGCGACTCGGTTTGATTCAGATCGACACTTCGGTGCATGTTCGCGACTCGGTTGATTCAGATCGGCACTTCGGAGCCTGTTCGCGACTCGGTTGATTCAGATCGGCACTTCGGAGACTGTTCGCGACTCGGTTGATTCAGATCGGCGCTTCGGAGCATTTTCGCAACTCGGTTGATTCAGATCGGCACTTCGGAGCATGTTTGCGATTCGGTTGATTAAGATCAGCACTTCGGAGCCTGTTCGCGACTCGGTTGATTCAGGGCGACACTTCGGCGCATGTTCGCGACTCGGTTGATTCAGATCGACACTTCGGCGCATGTTCGCGACTCGGTTGATTCAGATCGGCACTTCGGAGCCTGTTCGCGACTCGGTTGATTCAGATCGGCACTTCGGAGCCTGTTCGCGACTCGGTTGATTCAGATCGGCATTTCGGAGCATGTTCGCGATTCGGTTGATTTAGATCGGCACTTCGGCGCATGTTCGCGACTCGGTTGATTCAGATCGACACTTCGGCGCATGTTTGCGACTCGGTTGATTCAGATCGGCACTTCGGAGCCTGTTTCGCGACTCGGTTGATTCAGATCGGCACTTCGGAGCCTGTTCGCGACTCGGTTGATTCAGATCGGCGCTTCGGAGCATTTTCGCGACTCGGTTGATTCAGATCGGCACCTCGGAGCATGTTTGAGATTTTTTTTAAATTCAGATCAGGACATCGAAGCAGGAAGTGTTTGTCAAACAGTTAATTGGTGATAAATGAATATTTGGACTTGAGGCTTTTTTTTACCTGTCCATTCAGCATGGACATGGACCCACACTCAAAGGTGGACACACTCTGGACTTAATCATCAGTAGGGCTCTAAACTTTTCATCCATTGTTATTAAGGACGTAGTGTCACGGATCGCAAGAGGCGAAGACTCAAGTGCAGGCAGATGGGAAGATTTTATTTATACGTCACCAAAATAAACAGAAACACAACTGAAACCAGAGGAGCGTTCAAAGTTACGAGACATAGACTGAAGTCAGATTCCCAGTGAAATGCTCTCAGACAGCAAATGCAATGAGTTTGCATCCTTCTTTTCTGAGAAGATCATCAATATCAGGAAGGCGATTAGCACATCCTCAAGTAATGCAGAGGTCAGACAGATTCAGCCACAATATAAAAAAGATACTGTCTATTTTTGAAGCAATTGATAGCAACATTCTGGAAGACACAGTGCAGCACCTAAAATCATCAACCTGCTATCTTGACACACTTCCCACATCTTTGTTCAACAGTGTGCTTAACTGCTTAGAAGCAGATCTCTTAGAAGTGGTGAACACTTCACTTCTTTCTGGGACATTTCCAAACTCCTTAAAAACTGCAGTTGCAGATATGCTCACTGAATATAAACCTAACAGAGCACTCAGATCATTAGGATCGAGTCAGTTAGAAATACCAAGGGTTCACACAAAACAAGGGGAATCTGCTTTTAGTTTCTATGCCGCTCGCAGTTGGAATCATCTTCCAGAAGAGACCAGATGTGCTAAAACACTAGTCACATTTAAATCTAGACTTAAAACAAATCTGTTTAAGTGTGCATTTATTGAATGAGCACTCTGATTGCACTATATTTTCACTGTTTTTTTTTTTTTTTTTTAAGTAAACGAATTTTGTAACTGTTTTTAAATTCATTTTAAGTACATTTTTTAATCATTTTAAAAAATTTAAAATTGCTTGTTTTATTTTTGTTATAATTTTTCTTTATGATTATTTTACTTTCTTTTATGTAAAGCACTTTGAATTACCATTGTGTATGAAATGTGCTATATATATAAACTTGCCTTGCCTTGCCTAGTGTGTAAGTGGGCGTATATATATACACACACACACACACACACACACACAAACACACACTACCGGTCAGAGTTTGGGATCAGAATGATTGTTTATGTTTTTTTACAAGAATTTATTTTACTCATCAAGACAGCATTTATTTGATCAAAAATACTGGAAAACATGTAATATTGTAAGATATTATTAACATTTTTCTATTTTAATATACATGAAAGTGTAATTTATTCATGTGATGTGCAGCTGTATTTTCAGCATCATTCCTCCAGTGTTCAGTGTCACATGATCTTCAGAAATCAGAATAATATGATGATTTATTATTAGAATTATCAACAGTTTTGCTGATAAATATTATTTTGTAATCTGTGATACTTTTTTCAGGTTTCTTTGATGAATAAAAAGTTAAAAAGAAGAGCTTTATTTAAAATATAAATATTTTCTAACAATATTCACTACAGTTCAATAGTTTGGGCTCAGTAAATTTTTATCCTTTCTTTTTTTTTATAAGAAATTGTATTCTTTATTAGATCTTAGAATCTTTTATTCAGGATGTGTTACATTGATAAGAAGTGATATCAAAGATTAATATTGTTAGAAGAGATTTATATTTTGAATAAACACTGTTCTTTAAAAAAATTATACATCGAAGAATCCTGAAAACATTATCGCAGATTCCAAAATAATATTTGGTAGCACAACTATTAATAATTGAATTAATAAATCATCATAATTTTCATGATTTCTAAAGATCATGTTACACTGAAGACTGGAGGAATTATGCTGAAAATACAGCTGCACAAACACAGAAATAAATTATATTTTAAAGGATATTAAATAGAAACCATTATTTTATTTTGATAATTTTGAATTATTACTGAAATACAACCTTTTTTTGTTTTCAAACAGTTCATTGAACAATAATAAATGAAGTACCTGAAGCTGACAATGAAGTAAATGTATAATAATTAGCAAAGATGATTAATTTAGCGTTGTAAACGCGCATGTGAGCGAGGTGAAGACGCGCCTGAGGACCAAACACAGCACAACGGTAGGAAACTTCACTCCTCTCATTATTTATCTTTTACTATAGCGATTTATTTTTAGATACGTGATCTAGGTCTTTCATAGAGTTGTAGAGTTATTAGAGAAATAGAGTTATTTTTACATTCTTTGGTTGAAGTTTTCAGATCGGCACTTCGGAGCCTGTTCGCGACTCGGTTGATTCAGATCGGCACTTCGGAGCCTGTTCGCGACTCGGTTGATTCAGACGGCACTTCGGGGCCTGTTCGCAGACTCGGTTTGATTCAGATCGGCACTTCGGAGCATGTTTGCGATTCGGTTGATTTAGATCGGCACTTCGGAGCCTGTTCGCGACTGCGGTTGATTCAGATCGGTGCTTCGGCGCATGTTCGCGACTCGGTTGATTCAGATCGACACTTCGGCGCATGTTCGCGACTCGGTTGATTCAGATCGGCACTTCGGAGCCTGTTCGCGACTCGGTTGATTCAGATCGGCGCTTCGGAGCCTGTTTCGCGACTCGGTTGATTCAGATCGGCGCTTCGGAGCATTTTCGCCACTCGGTTGATTCAGATCGGCACTTCGGAGCATGTTTGAGATTTTTTTTAATTCAGATCAGGACATCGAAGCAGGAAGTGTTTGTCAAACAGTTAATTGGTGATAAATGAATATTTGGACTTGAGGCTTTTTTTTTTACCTGTCCATTCAGCATGGACATGGACCCACACACAAAGGTGGACACACTCTTAGACTTAATCATCAGTAGGGCTCTAAACTTTTCATCCATTGTTATTAAGGACGTAGTGTCACGGATCGCAAGAGGCGAAGACTCAAGTGCCAGGCAGATGGGAAGATTTTATTTATACGTCACCAAAATAAACAGAAACATAACTGAAACCAGAGGAGCGTTCAAAGTTACGAGACATAGACTGAAGTCAGATCCCAGTGAAATGCTCTCAGACAGCAAATGCAATGAGTTTGCATCCTTCTTTTCTGAGAAGATCATCAATATCAGGAAGGCGATTAGCACATCCTCAAGTAATGCAGAGGTCAGACAGATTCAGCCACAATATCAAAAAAATACTATGTCTATTTTTGAAGCAATTGATAGCAACATTCTGGAAGACACAGTGCAGCACCTAAAATCATCAACCTGCTATCTTGACACACTTCCCACATCTTTTTTCAACAGTGTGCTTAACTGCTTAGAAGCAGATCTCTTAGAAGTGGTGAACACCTCACTTCTTTCTGGGACATTTCCAAACTCCTTAAAAACTGCAGTTGCAGATATGCTCACTGAATATAAACCTAACAGAGCACTCAGATCATTAGGATCGAGTCAGTTAAGAATACCAAGGGTTCACACAAAACAAGGGGAATCTGCTTTTAGTTTCTATGCCGCTCGCAGTTGGAATCATCTTCCAGAAGAGACCAATTCAATTCAATTCAAATCAAGTTTATTTGTATAGCGCTTTTTACAAAACAAATCGTTACAAAGCAACTTTACAGAAAATTATGTTTCTACAATATTTAGTAGTAGCTAGTAGTTTGTGCACATTTGACAGGATTTAGAAAAAAAAAAATAATAATAATAATACAAGACGTAGTCAGCTAGACGATGAACTATCAATATTATTAAGTTATTATATGATTCAGTCACACATTTAGCAATAATTGTTAGTTCTGTTTGTTGATTCAGGGTTAGCATCATCTGAGGTACTCTGAGGGTCAGCATCATCTCTTCTCAGGTGTTCTGGATCCAGACTGGAGCTTGTGTAAATCTTAGTTACCAACGGGATGTGAATCCGTGGCAAAACATAGAAACAAAATAGACACATCATTAGCATAGCTGCTGATCCAACAAAGTAAAATTAGTTTAACCCAAGCTAATGAATAAAAAATGCACCTTTGATCAGATGCAACTACACTCACAAATAAAAGATACATTACTCGAATGCTTGGCGAAAGAGATGTGTTTTTAATCTAGATTTAAACAGAGAGAGTGTGTCTGAAACCCGAACATTATCAGGAAGGCTATTCCAGAGTTTGGGAGCCAAATGTGAGAAAAGCTCTACCTCCTTTAGTGGACCTTTGCTTATTCCTAAGGAACTAACAAAAGTCCAGCGTTTTGTGACCTTAGGGTGCGTGATGGGTTGTAACGTGGTAGAAGGCTAGTTAGGTACTGTTATATACTGAGCTAGGGTTGATTGACCTTTAGGGGGCAATCTATTGCCGTTTTGACCTTGGCTTAAATACACCAAAGAAGAAGATGTTTAAATGAGATTAAATCCACCTCTGATCCTCTGACATGTGTATTGTTTGATGCTGGTTCCTTCTGAGTAAATTTCCTCATCTTGACCTGATCTGTGTCTCTCAAAGTTATTACATTTTTGGCGATGAGGATGAAAAGCAAGGAAAAAGGAAGTTTTGAAAAGGTGAAAAAGCTGGATCCCTACAAGTGGGAGCTTTCGAAAAGAAGATGGCCAACATGGTAGGAACAGTCACACCATTCCTCGATTAGATGATCTTTTTGCAACATTGTCAGGAGGGCAGAAGTTTCACCCAAATTGGATATGAGTCCGCTTACGCATCCAGATTGCATTAGATGCAGAGTCCAAGAAATATGTCACAGTGAATACCCATAAGGGGCTGTTTACTTACCGTGTGTTACCCCTTTTGAGTTTTCTTCTAGTCCTGCTATCTTCCAAAGGACCATTGAGGGAGTACTGCAAGGTCTTCCTTATGTGGCAGTTTTCCTGGATGACATCTTGGTGACCGGTAGCAATGATGGCGAGCATTTCCAAACGCTGGCTAGGGTATTGGAAAGGTTGCAGGAAGCAGGATTGCGTTTGAAACGGAGTAAATGTACTTTCATGGAAAAAGAGGTAATGTTCTTGGGTCATAAAGTTGATGAGACTGGCCTACACCAGTACCCGAAAAGTGACTTGCTATTCAAAGTGCTCCCTCGCCAAATACTGTGACTGAGTTGAAGGCCTATTTGGGACTGTTAAACTACTATAACAAATTTTGGCCCAACTTGTCTACTGTTTTAGCCCCAGTGCACAAGATGCTGCGAAAGGAGACAAAATGGCACTGGGGTGGAGAACAAGAAGCTGCCTTTGTTCAGTCTAAAAAAATGCTCCAATCAGTAAAAGTTCTGGTCCATTATGACCCCCAGAAGGATATGTTGTTATCATGGTATTGCTTCTCCTTATGGCTTAGGTGCAGTTCTTTCTCATAAGATGCCAGATGGTAGTGAAAGAGACCATTGGATTTATGTCACGGACATTGAAACAAGCTGAGCGAAATTATTCGCAGTTGGACAAGGAAGGATTGGCTGTAATGTTTGGCTTACAACGCTTCCATAAGTATTTGTATGGTCGGAAGTTTACCATCGTTACAGATCATAAACCCTTGTTGTCTTTGTTTAACGAGTTAAAATCTGTTCCCCAAATGTCATCTCCTAGGATCCAGCGATGGGCTGCAACATTAAGAGCATATGAATACAACATTATCTACAAACCTGGCAAGGATCATGCAAATGCAGATGCTCTAAGTCGGTTACCCTTGCCAACTGAATCGGTCCCGGAACAGGAGGAAAGAGTACTAATGCTGGAGAATGCAGACATAACCTTGATTACAGCAGAACAGGTGAGAAGTTGGACACAAAAAAGATCCGGTATTATCCAGAGTGAGAGAAATGGTGCAACGAGGATTGCTGCAGGAAAAAATAGGAGCAGAGTTTGACCCATTCACATCAAGAAAAGATGAATTAAGTGTACAGGATGGTTGTGTGCTTTGGGGGGCTCGCGTAATCATTCCCAGTGTGGGTAGATCAGAAGTCCTGAACCAGCTGCATCAGTGTCATCCCCGGAGTGTCTAGGATGAAAGCGTTAGCCCGAAGTTATGTGTGGTGGCCAAAGATGGACCAGGATGTGGAAAGGTTAGTTAAAACCTGTCGTATCTTTCAAGAACATAGAAACGTTCCTGCTGTAGCTCCACTTCATCCTTGGAATTGGCCAGAAAACCATGGCA
>NW_020526675.1:0-33842 GCF_003368295.1 Carassius auratus | reverse complement strand
TATAATGTACCGGCGATTAGATTGGCTGATCTTTAAATAGCTCTCTCTTTGCAGCAGTCTTCGCTTATGGCCATTCCACCCTGGCTATGCCAGATCATGTCTGAGCTCGGAAACTAAGCAGGTTTCGGCCCTGGTTAGTAATTGGATGGCAGACCCCCTGGTAATACCAGTTGCTTTAAGATTTTTGGAAATTTTTTCACAAATTATATAATATCTTGCAAGAAAAAAAGAAAGGAGTCAATGCCCCATATCTGAATCTTAGCAGGTATGGGCCTGGTTAGTAATTGGATGGGAGACACCCTGGTAATACCAGTTGCTTTAAGATTTTTGGAAATTTTTCACAAATTATATAATAATCTTGAAAAAAAAAAAAAAAGTCAATGCCCGATCTCTGAATAATAGCAGGTTTTGCCTGGTTAGTACTTGGATGGAAGACGGCCGGGAAATACCAGTTGCTGTAATATTTTTGGCAATTTTTACTAATTACATAATAATCTTGCAACAAAAAAAAAAAAAAAGAGTAAATGCCCAATCTTTGAATCTTAGGAGGTATGGACCTGTTTAGTGCTTGGATGGGAGACCGCCTCGGAATACCAGTTGCTGTAATATTTTTGGAAATTTGTACTAATTATATAATTATCTTGAAACAAAAAGAGTCAATGCCCAATCTTTGAATCTTAGCAGCTATGGACCTGTTTAGTGTTTGGATGGGAGACCGCCTCGGAAAACCAGGTGCTCTAATATTATTGGAAATTTATTACTAATTATATAATAATCTTAAAAAAAAAAAAAAAAAAAAAAAAAAGAGTCAATGCCCGATCTCTTAATCTTAGCAGGTATTGGCCTGGTTAGTGCTTGGATGGGAGACCGCCTGGGAATACCAGGTGCTTTAAGCTTTAGGGTTTTCTTTCCTACTTATATTAGATTGGCTGATCTTTAAATAGCTCTCTCTTTGCAGCAGTCTTCGCTTATGGCCATACCATCCTGTCTATGCCAGATCATGTCTGAGCTCGGAAGCTAAGCAGGTTTGGGCCTGGTTAGTAATTGGATGGGAGACCCCCTGGTAATACCAGTTGCTTTAAGATTTTTGTAAATTTTTCACAAATTATATAATAATCTTGAAAAAAAAAGAGTCAATGCCCATTCTTTGAATCTTAGCAGTCATGGACCTGTTTAGTGTCTGGATGGGAGACCGCCTCGGAATACCAGGTGCTCTAATATTATTGGAAATTTATTACTAATTATATAATAATCTTAAAAAAAAAAAAAAGAGTCAATGCCCGATCTCTTAATCTTAGCAGGTATTGGCCTGGTTAGTGCTTGGATGGGAGACCGCCTGGGAATACCAGGTGCTTTAAGCTTTAGGGTTTTCTTTCCTACTTATATAATGTACCGGCGATTAGATTGACTGATCTTTAAATAGCTCTCTCTTTGCAGCAGTCTTCGCCTATGGCCATACCACCCTGGCTATGCCAGATCATGTCTCAGCTCGGAAGCTAAGCAGGTTTGGGCCTGGTTAGTAATTGGATGGGAGACCCCCTGGTAATACCAGTTGCTTTAAGATTTTTGTAAATTTTTCACAAATTATATAATAATCTTGAAAAAAAAAAGAGTGAATGCCCAATCTTTGAATCTTAGCAGTCATTGACCTGTGTAGTGTTTGGATGGGAGACCCCCTGGTAATACCAGGTGCTCTAATATTATTGGAAATTTATTACTAATTATATAATAATCTTTTAAAAAAAGAGCCAATGCCCGATCTCTTAATCTTAGCAGGTATTGGCCTGGTTAGTGCTTGGATGGGAGACCGCCTCGGAATACCAGGTGCTGTAAGCTTTTGGATTTTCATTCCTACTTATATAATGTATGGGCGATTTGATTGGCTGATCTTTAAATAGTCTTCTCTTTGCAGTATCCTTCGCTTGCGACCGTAACAACCTGGCTATGCCTGATCTCGTCTGCTCTCGGAAGCTAAGCAGGTTTGGTCCTGTATAATGTACCGGCGATTAGATTGGCTGATCTTTAAATAGCTCTCTCTTTGCAGCAGTCTTCGCTTATGGCCATTCCACCCTGGCTATGCCAGATCATGTCTGAGCTCGGAAACTAAGCAGGTTTCGGCCTGGTTAGTAATTGGATGGCAGACCCCCTGGTAATACCAGTTGCTTTAAGATTTTTGGAAATTTTTCACAAATTATATAATAATCTTGCAAGAAAAAAAGAAAGGAGTCAATGCCCCATATCTGAATCTTAGCAGGTATGGGCCTGGTTAGTAATTGGATGGGAGACACCCTGGTAATACCAGTTGCTTTAAGATTTTTGGAAATTTTTCACAAATTATATAATAATCTTGAAAAAAAAAAAAAAAGTCAATAATAGCAGGTTTTGCCTGGTTAGTACTTGGATGGAAGACGGCCGGGAAATACCAGTTGCTGTAATATTTTTGGCAATTTTTACTAATTACATAATAATCTTGCAACAAAAAAAAAAAAAAGAGTAAATGCCCAATCTTTGGATCTTAGGAGGTATGGACCTGTTTAGTGCTTGGATGGGAGACCGCCTCGGAATACCAGTTGCTGTAATATTTTTGGAAATTTGTACTAATTATATAATTATCTTGAAACAAAAAGAGTCAATGCCCAATCTTTGAATCTTAGCAGCTATGGACCTGTTTAGTGCTTGGATGGGAGACCGCCTCGGAATACCAGTTGCTGTAATATTTTTGGAAATTTGTACTAATTATATAATTATCTTGAAACAAAAAGAGTCAATGCCCGATCTCTTAATCTTAGCAGGTATTGGCCTGGTTAGTGCTTGGATGGGAGACCGCCTGGGAATACCAGGTGCTTTAAGCTTTAGGGTTTTCTTTCCTACTTATATAATGTACCGGCGATTAGATTGGCTGATCTTTAAATAGCTCTCTCTTTGCAGCAGTCTTCGCTTACGGCCATACCAACCTGGCGGTGCTAGAGAGCCAACAGGAAGTGATAGGCTTGCAGCACAGAGAGAAAGGCTCAATCCTGTTTGTTTATTTGAATTGTTTGTTTCTAAATATTTTGGCTTTCAGATTTTTGCTTGGGATATTAGTTGCTGGATAGTCAGTGTTGACCTCCATAAATCCCCCTGGCAGCTTAGGCTGTCTGGGGGACTTTTTTTGACGTTTTTTGACTTATTTTTCCTTGTAGCATGCTGCAGAAGCACAGCATGGCGTCAGATAAAGAAAGAGAACAAACCATGATGAGAAAAGGTAGCAATGGGAGGAATGAAGAGGAGGAGCAAAGAAGAGGTAAAGTCAAACAAGCAGAGATCCAAAAGCAACAAGAGATAAGTAAAGTCACAGGGAATTTGTGGGAAGAGGGAGAAGAAAATAGCAGAGGAGTGCAAGGAAAATCAAAATGGAAGTACAGCAAAGAGCTGACTGTGGAGGTAGAGGTGGATGGAACAGAAAAGATTTCAATGATGGATTTGCTGAAGGAAGTAAAGAAGGAGTGTGGAGAAGTGATTGGCTGCAGGGTGAGAGGTGAAAGGGTCTATGAGCTCACAATGAAAGATGAAGAGGCAAAGAGGAAACTAATGGATGGAGTGAGAGTGAAAGGAGTGATGGTGCATGCCAGGGATATAATAAATAATGATATGGTGGTGTCCTTTATCAATTTGCCTGTGTACTTAGAGGATGAGAAGATACTCGCCAAGCTACAGGAGTGGGGAGTACGACCACTTTCACCAATCAAACGCCGGGTGTGGCCTGGAACGGATACAGTTGATGGGACACGTTTCTTAAAAGTTCGCTTCACGGAACAGGTATGTTCACTACCATACTCCACAAAATTTGAGACTCTGAGAGGCACCGAATATTTTCGTGTCATCCATGATAGGCAAATACGTGTTTGCAGACTCTGTATCAAGCCAGGGCACATAATTAGAGAGTGCCCTGAATTAAAATGCTTCAAGTGCAATGGTGGAGGCCATTATGCAAGAGATTGTGAAGAATGGATGGGATTAGAGAGAGAGCGAGTGGACGGTAAAAAAAAAGGTGAAAGGAGGAGCAGTGTTCTGACAGAGGAGCAAGAGGAGGAAACAACTGATGTGGTGAGCGGTGGAGAGAAAGACGGAGCTGAAGATAGTGAGAGAAGAAGCAAAATGGAATGGCGAGACACAGCTGAAAGTTTCAGTGAAGCGGATGAGGAGGAGGAGGAGGAGGAGATGGAGCAGTCGGAAGTGATCGAAGAAGAGGAGGAGACAGATGAAAGTAATGTGAAAGAAAGAGGTAAAGAAGAGGCAAAGAAAAATACTGCACAGAAACTGATAGAAAGCAGAGGTGGAGAAAAGGGAGACAGAGAAAAGAAAGATGGACTGAAAACAAAGATTATAAGACTGAGTTCAAAGAGGAAGTCTGAGATGGACGGAGAACAGGTTGAGCAGATAAAAGAACCACGAGCGGGTATGTGATGTATGAATGAACTGTGCATGTGTTCCTGGTTTTGTTTAGTTTTTCTTCTGGGTTACTCTCATGGCCACTGTAACTTCAATAAACATAAATGGGTTAAGGGATAAAAACAAGATGAAAAAACTATTATTTACTTATCGGAGTGATATAATCTGTATACAGGAGACAAACTGGGAGGAGGATAAAGTAAAGGAGATGAGAGAAGAGTGGAGAGGGGACATATACTATAATAACGGTGCAAAAAATGCAAGAGGTGTGGCAATATTATTTAAAAAAGATATTGTAGAAGGTATAAGAGAGGTGTATAAAGACCAGAGGGGAAGGATCTTGGTGGTTGAATTCATGTATAGAGATATGGATTTTAGATTAATAAATATATATGTTCCAAATATAGAAGGGGACAGGAGGGAAATTTTGAAAGAGTTAAAAGGATTGATTGTGGGGAAATGTATTATAGTGGGAGATTTTAATATAAAATGTAGCAGATTGGATGTGGGAAAGGGGGTAAAATTTAGATGGGAAAAGTCTAGGGGAATGTTGATGGAGATAATGAGAGAAAAGGGGTTAATAGATGTGTGGAGGTATGAAAATCCAGAAAAAAGAGAATTTACTAGAAGGCAGTTAAGAGAAGGTATATTAAAACAGAGTAGAATAGATTTAGTGTTAGTTGAAGAGGAAATAATTAGATACATAGACGGGATAAAACATCAGGTAAATAGTTTAAGTGATCACGATAGTGTAAGGTTCAGAATCAAGGTAGGGAGTGAGGAGGTAGGAGGAGGGATGTGGATATTGAATGCAGGGTATATCGAAGAGGAAGAATATGAGATACAGATGAAGGATCTATTAAATAGGGAAGAAGAGAAGATAGATGAGTATACAAGAGACGGTGGATTAGAGGGTACAATAGCGGAGAGATGGGAGGAAATAAAGGATCAAATTAAGTTAATTAGTATAAAATACAGTAAGAAAAGAAGAGGAAAGATGAAGAAGGAGGAAATTATGCTTAGAGAAAGATTGAGAGAGGAGTTAGTTAAGGCTGAAGATGAAGAAGGATACAGTATGGAAAAATATATAGAGGTTAAGATGGCGCTAGAAAAATATGAAAGGGAGAAATGCAGAGGAGCTATTTTACGAAGCAAGGCAAAATATGCATTAGAAGGTGAGAAATGCACAGGGTATTTTTTAGGGCTAGAGAAAAGGAGACAAAGTAAAACATATATAAATGAAATAAATACAAAAGAGGGCAAAACAACCAAAGACTATGTAGAGATTTTGGAGAGAGTTCAAGAATTCTATGGAGAATTATATAAGAGAGGAGAAGTGGATGAGAGAAGTATAGATGGAGTATTAGAAAGTGTAGAAAATATTCTAAATAAGGAGGATGCAGAGTGGTGTGATAGAGAGATAGATGAGAAGGAAGTAGAAGCGGCAATAGGGGGGTTGAAAAGTGGAAAAAGTCCAGGGAGTGATGGGATTGGTATTGAATGGTATAAAACATATAGAGAAGAGGTAGCACCGATTTTAGTTAAAGTGTTCAAGGAGATGGAAAGAACAGGGATGGTGCAAGATAGAATGGTAGAGGGAGTGATAGCTCTGGTGTATAAGAAGGGGAATAGGTTGAATATAGAGAACTATAGACCAATCAGTCTATTAAATGTGGATTATAAAATACTGACTAAAGTTTTAGCGAACAGAGTGAAAAAAGTGATTGGAAGTATAGTGCAACCAACACAAAGTTACAGCATACCAGGCAGGGATATAGTAGACACGATAGGGACAGTTAGGGATGTGATAGAGTACATGAAACGAGATAAGAAGGGAGGAATAGTATTAGGGATAGATTGGAATAAAGCATTCGATAGGGTAGAACACAAATACTTATTTAAGGTATTAGAGAAGTTTGGATTTGGAAGTAGAATGATAGGGTGGGTGAAGAGACTATATGAGAAGGCAAAAAGTTGCATAAAAATAAATGGAGTATTAACAGACAGGTTTAAGATAGGAAGGTCAGTGAGACAGGGCTGTCCCCTGTCTGCATTATTATATGCAATTTCAGTAGAGCCTCTAGCCACTCTAATCAAGAGGGATAGAAGGGTAGTTGGTATTGAGTTGCCATATGGAGGAATGTGTACTATAAACCAATATGCAGATGACACTACAATTACAGTGAGGGAAGGAAACAGTGTAAAAAGAGTTTTAGAGATAGTAAAGATGTTTGGGAAGGCATCAGGGGCAAAAATAAATGTAGATAAATCTGAATTAATGTATATAGGGGAGGTAGAGAGAGTAGAGGTAGGGATAAGAGTGGAGGAAAAATATATGAAAGTATTAGGGGTATATTTAGGGGTCGAAAGCAAAGAGGCAAGAGATGTGACCTGGACTGGGGTAATTAATAAAATAAGAACAGTAAGTGCAACGTGGAAAGGGAGGAAATTAAAGTTAAATGGGAAAGTAATAGTAGTAAATAGCCTGCTGTTGTCAGTTTGTGTTTATGTAATGAGTGTAATGGAAATGCCAGGGTGGGTGATGAATGAATTGAATAAAATTGTATGTGATTTTATATGGGAGGGAAAAGGTGTGAAAATTGCACAGAAAACATTGGTGGGTAAGAGATGGGAAGGAGGCTTAAGCTTGATGGACCTAGAAATAAAAAGGGCTGCGATGAGAATAAAAACGGTGAAAAAATATATGGGAGGGCTATGGGATTATGGGTGGAAGGAATTCTTAAGGAAATATATTGATGATGTGGGAGGAATAGGGGACAATGGATGGTATATGGGCTTTAAGCAATCAATGACGGAAGGAATACCAGAAATATATCGGGAAGTATTAGAGGCATGGAGACAGTTCCTTCCCAAAATAGAATATGAATGTGAAGACATACAGGTGATTAAAAATCTACCACTATTTCTCAACGAAAAGATTAAACATAAAAATAAAACATTGTATGAATGTAAATTTATAGAAGGGGGTATAAAACAAGTGAAGGACATTATGTATGAAGTTATTCCAGGATTTCTAAAAAATAACTGCATTTATGATACTGTGTGTGATCTGGAAGGAATGGAGAACAGAGAGAAAGTAAATAAAATATATGGAAAAATTAAATCAAGTATACCTTTGCAGTGGACTAATATGATCGAACGTGAATATGTATCTAACGTGGAAAAATGTATGCCGGAGATGTATGTGGATGATAATGCTGAGAAAAACAAATTAAAAAATATGAGTGTAAAGAATATATACAGGATAATAATAGTTGATGTTATAAAAGAACCAGCATCAGAAAAGGTGTGGAAGAAAGTATTTGAAGATTTAGATGTGAAGAAAATATGGTCAAACTTAAACATAAAATACAACAGTATAGAGTGTGAGAATAATGACTTTCTGATAAGACATAATAGAATTTACACAAATGTGGTGTTAAACAAAATAAATAATGAGGTAAATGTCATTTGTGACGTATGTGGTAATGGCCATGAGAGTTTCTTACATTACTTTTTAAGATGTGAAGAGTTGGTGGATTTTTTTGATTTTCTTAAAAATCTGTTATTAGAAAACTGGAGTGTCAAAGTTGAGACCGAGGAGGAATGGGGAAAATTGTTTTTGTTTGGAACTTTCGGGAAAAGGAAATCAACTGACATTTGTTTAATTAATTTTGTTCTGAGTCATGCCAGACTAGCAGTAGTGCTAAGAAGGAACTATGCACATTTCGAAGGGAGAAAGGTAAAAGTAAAAGATATGTTTAAGTCAATGATACAAAGAGATGTAGAGTTGATTTGTAAGTACGGAGATAAAGAGGGGAAAGAGTTTTTTTTGACTACAAATAAGTTCATACATCAAAATGTGGGGGAAGAAATATGTTTCAATTGGTAAAGAGTAACAATCTGGTTGAGAATGGCTGATGTCAATTAAGTAAATGTAAACATATTTGTGTGTATTTTATTTATGTTCTATATTTTTATTGTTGTATGATTATGAAAAATTAAGTTGATCAATTGGAAAAAACGAATCATACAAATGTATTGAAATGAAAGTCAATCGGATGGAATAATGCAATAGAAAACTGTGAATTGAAAGTTAAATAAAAAAAAAAAAAAAAAAAAAAAAAGGCTATGCCAGATCATGTCTGAGCTCGGAAGCTAAGCAGGTGTGGGCCTGGTTAGTAATTGGATGGGAGACCCCCTGGTAATACCAGTTGCTTTAAGATTTTTGTAAATTTTTCACAAATTATATAATAATCTTGAAAAAAAAAAAGAGTCAATGCCCATTCTTTGAATCTTAGCAGTCATGGACCTGTTTAGTGTCTGGATGGGAGACCGCCTCGGAATACCAGGTGCTCTAATATTATTGGAAATTTATTACTAATTATATAATAATCTTAAAAAAAAAAAAAAAAAAAAAAAAAAAAAAAAAAAGAGTCAATGCCCGATCTCTTAATCTTAGCAGGTATTGGCCTGGTTAGTGCTTGGATGGGAGACCGCCTGGGAATACCAGGTGCTTTAAGCTTTAGGGTTTTCTTTCCTACTTATATAATGTACCGGCGATTAGATTGACTGATCTTTAAATAGCTCTCTCTTTGCAGCAGTCTTCGCTTATGGCCATACCACCCTGGCTATGCCAGATCATGTCTGAGCTCGGAAACTAAGCAGGTTTCGGCCTGGTTAGTAATTGGATGGGAGACCCCCTGGTAATACCAGTTGCTTTAAGATTTTTGGAAATTTTTCACAAATTATATAATAATCTTGCAAGAAAAAAAGAAAGGAGTCAATGCCCCATATCTGAATCTTAGCAGGTATGGGCCTGGTTAGTAATTGGATGGGAGACACCCTGGTAATACCAGTTGCTTTAAGATTTTTGGAAATTTTTCACAAATTATATAATAATTTTGAAAAAAAAAAAAAGTCAATGCCCGATCTCTGAATAATAGCAGGTTTTGCCTGGTTAGTACTTGGATGGAAGACGGCCGGGAAATACCAGTTGCTGTAATATTTTTGGCAATTTTTACTAATTACATAAAAATCTTGCAAAAAAAAAAAAAAAGAGTAAATGCCCAATCTTTGAATCTTAGGAGGTATGGACCTGTTTAGTGCTTGGATAAGAGACCGCCTCGGAATACCATTTGCTGTAATATTTTTGGAAATTTGTACTAATTATATAATTATCTTGAAACAAGAAGAGTCAATGCCCAATCTTTGAATCTTAGCAGCTATGGACCTGTTTAGTGTTTGGATGGGAGACCCCCTGGTAATACCATGTGCTCTAATATTATTGGAAATTTATTACTAATTATATAATAATCTTAAAAAAAGAGCCAATGCCCGATCTCTTAATCTTAGCAGGTATTGGCCTGGTTAGTGCTTGGATTGGAGACCGCCTCGGAATACCAGGTGCTGTAAGCTTTAGGGTTTTCATTCCTACTTATATAATGTATGGGCGATTTGATTGGCTGATCTTTAAATAGTCCTCTCTTTGCAGTATCCTTCGCTTGCGACCGTAACAACCTGGCTATGCCTGATCTCGTCTGCTCTCGGAAGCTAAGCAGGTTTGGTCCTGTATAATGTACCGGCGATTAGATTGGCTGATCTTTAAATAGCTCTCTCTTTGCAGCAGTCTTCGCTTATGGCCATACCACCCTGGCTATGCCAGATCATGTCTGAGCTCGGAAGCTAAGCAGGTTTGGGCCTGGTTAGTAATTGGATGGGAGACCCCCTGGTAATACCAGTTGCTTTAAGATTTTTGTAAATTTTTCACAAATTATATAATAATCTTGAAAAAAAAAAGAGTCAATGCCCATTCTTTGAATCTTAGCAGTCATGGACTTGTGTAGTGTTTGGATGGGAGACCCCCTGGTAATACCAGGTGCTCTAATGTTATTGGAAATTTATTACTAATTATATAATAATCTTTAAAAAAAAGAGCCAATGCCCGATCTCTTAATCTTAGCAGGTATTGGCCTGGTTAGTGCTTGGATGGGAGACCGCCTAGGAATACCAGGTGCTGTAAGCTTTTGGGTTTTCATTCCTACTTATATAATGTATGGGCGATTTGATTGGCTGATCTTTAAATAGTCCTCTCTTTACAGTATCCTTCGCTTGCGACCGTAACAACCTGGCTATGCCTGATCTCGTCTGCTCTCGGAAGCTAAGCAGGTTTGGTCCTGTATAATGTACCGGCGATTAGATTGGCTGATCTTTAAGCTTTAGGGTTTTCTTTCCTACTTATATAATGTACCGGCGATTAGATTGGCTGATCTTTAAATAGCTCTCTCTTTGCAGCAGTCTTCGCTTATGGCCATACCACCCTGGCTATGCCAGATCATGTCTGAGCTCGGAAGCTAAGCAGGTTTGGGCCTGGTTAGTAATTGGATGGGAGACCCCCTGGTAATACCAGTTGCTTTAAGATTTTTGTAAATTTTTCACAAATTATATAATAATCTTGAAAAAAAAAAGAGTCAATGCCCATTCTTTGAATCTTAGCAGTCATGGACCTGTGTAGTGTTTGGATGGGAGACCCCCTGGTAATACCAGGTGCTCTAATATTATTGGAAATTTATTACTAATTATATAATAATCTTTAAAAAAAAGAGCCAATGCCTGATCTCTTAATCTTAGCAGGTATTGGCCTGGTTAGTGCTTGGATGGGAGACCGCCTGGGAATACCAGGTGCTGTAAGCTTTTGGGTTTTCATTCCTACTTATATAATGTATGGGCGATTTGATTGGCTGATCTTTAAATAGTCCTCTCTTTGCAGTATCCTTCGCTTGCGACCGTAACAACCTGGCTATGCCTGATCTCGTCTGCTCTCGGAAGCTAAGCAGGTTTGGTCCTGTATAATGTACCGGCGATTAGATTGGCTGATCTTTAAATAGCTCTCTCTTTGCAGCAGTCTTCGCTTATGGCCATACCACCCTGGCTATGCCAGATCATGTCTGAGCTCGGAAGCTAAGCAGGTGTGGGCCTGGTTAGTAATTGGATGGGAGACCCCCTGGTAATACCAGTTGCTTTAAGATTTTTGTAAATTTTTCACAAATTATATAATAATCTTGAAAAAAAAAAAGAGTCAATGCCCATTCTTTGAATCTTAGCAGTCATGGACCTGTTTAGTGTCTGGATGGGAGACCGCCTCGGAATACCAGGTGCTCTAATATTATTGGAAATTTATTACTAATTATATAATAATCTTAAAAAAAAAAAAAAAAAAAAGAGTCAATGCCCGATCTCTTAATCTTAGCAGGTATTGGCCTGGTTAGTGCTTGGATGGGAGACCGCCTGGGAATACCAGGTGCTTTAAGCTTTAGGGTTTTCTTTCCTACTTATATAATGTACCGGCGATTAGATTGGCTGATCTTTAAATAGCTCTCTCTTTGCAGCAGTCTTCGCTTATGGCCATACCACCCTGGCTATGCCAGATCATGTCTGAGCTCGGAAGCTAAGCAGGTTTGGGCCTGGTTAGTAATTGGATGGGAGACCCCCTGGTAATACCAGTTGCTTTAAGATTTTTGTAAATTTTTCACAAATTATATAATAATCTTGAAAAAAAAAAGAGTGAATGCCCATCTTTGAATCTTAGCAGTCATTGACCTGTGTAGTGTTTGGATGGGAGACCGCCTCGGTAATACCAGGTGCTCTAATATTATTGGAAATTTATTACTAATTATATAATAATCTTAAAAAAAAAAAAAGAGCCAATGCCCGATCTCTTAATCTTAGCAGGTATTGGCCTGGTTAGTGCTTGGATGGGAGACCGCCTCGGAATACCAGGTGCTGTAAGCTTTTGGATTTTCATTCCTACTTATATAATGTATGGGCGATTTGATTGGCTGATCTTTAAATAGTCTTCTCTTTGCAGTATCCTTCGCTTGCGACGTAACAACCTGGCTATGCCTGATCTCGTCTGCTCTCGGAAGCTAAGCAGGTTTGGTCCTGTATAATGTACCGGCGATTAGATTGGCTGATCTTTAAATAGCTCTCTCTTTGGAGCAGTCTTCGCTTATGGCCATTCCACCCTGGCTATGCCAGATCATGTCTGAGCTCGGAAACTAAGCAGGTTTCGGCCTGGTTAGTAATTGGATGGCAGACCCCCTGGTAATACCAGTTGCTTTAAGATTTTTGGAAATTTTTCACAAATTATATATAATCTTGCAAGAAAAAAAGAAAGGAGTCAATGCCCCATATCTGAATCTTAGCAGGTATGGGCCTGGTTAGTAATTGGATGGGAGACACCCTGGTAATACCAGTTGCTTTAAGATTTTTGGAAATTTTTCACAAATTATATAATAATCTTGAAAAAAAAAAAAAAAGTCAATGCCCAATCTCTGAATAATAGCAGGTTTTGCCTGGTTAGTACTTGGATGGAAGACGGCCGGGAAATACCAGTTGCTGTAATATTTTTGGCAATTTTACTAATTACATAATAATCTTGCAACAAAAAAAAAAAAAGAGTAAATGCCCAATCTTTGAATCTTAGGAGGTATGGACCTGTTTAGTGCTTGGATGGGAGACCGCCTCGGAATACCAGTTGCTGTAATATTTTTGGAAATTTGTACTAATTATATAATTATCTTGAAACAAAAGAGTCAATGCCCGATCTCTTAATCTTAGCAGGTATTGGCCTGGTTAGTGCTTGGATGGGAGACCGCCTGGGAATACCAGGTGCTTTAAGCTTTAGGGTTTTCTTTCCTACTTATATAATGTACCGGCGATTAGATTGGCTGATCTTTAAATAGCTCTCTCTTTGCAGCAGTCTTCGCTTATGGCCATACCACCCTGGCTATGCCAGATCATGTCTCAGCTCGGAAGCTAAGCAGGTTTGGGCCTGGTTAGTAATTGGATGGGAGACCCCCTGGTAATACCAGTTGCTTTAAGATTTTTGTAAATTTTTCACAAATTATATAATAATCTTGAAAAAAAAAAGAGTCAATGCCCATTCTTTGAATCTTAGCAGTCATGGACCTGTTTAGTGTCTGGATGGGAGACCGCCTCGGAATACCAGGTGCTCTAATATTATTGGAAATTTATTACTAATTATATAATAATCTTAAAAAAAAAAAAAAAAAAAAAAAGAGTCAATGCCCGATCTCTTAATCTTAGCAGGTATTGGCCTGGTTAGTGCTTGGATGGGAGACCGCCTCGGAATACCAGGTGCTGTAAGCTTTTGGATTTTCATTCCTACTTATATAATGTATGGGCGATTTGATTGGCTGATCTTTAAATAGTCTTCTCTTTGCAGTATCCTTCGCTTGCGACCGTAACAACCTGGCTATGCCTGATCTCGTCTGCTCTCGGAAGCTAAGCAGGTTTGGTCCTGTATAATGTACCGGCGATTAGATTGGCTGATCTTTAAATAGCTCTCTCTTTGCAGCAGTCTTCGCTTATGGCCATTCCACCCTGGCTATGCCAGATCATGTCTGAGCTCGGAAACTAAGCAGGTTTCGGCCTGGTTAGTAATTGGATGGCAGACCCCCTGGTAATACCAGTTGCTTTAAGATTTTTGGAAATTTTTCACAAATTATATAATAATCTTGCAAGAAAAAAAGAAAGGAGTCAATGCCCCATATCTGAATCTTAGCAGGTATGGGCCTGGTTAGTAATTGGATGGGAGACACCCTGGTAATACCAGTTGCTTTAAGATTTTTGGAAATTTTTCACAAATTATATAATAATCTTGAAAAAAAAAAAAAAAGTCAATGCCCGATCTCTGAATAATAGCAGGTTTTGCCTGGTTAGTACTTGGATGGAAGACGGCCGGGAAATACCAGTTGCTGTAATTTTTTGGCAATTTTTACTAATTACATAATAATCTTGCAACAAAAAAAAAAAAAAAAAGAGTAAATGCCCAATCTTTGAATCTTAGGAGGTATGGACCTGTTTAGTGCTTGGATGGGAGACCGCCTCGGAATACCAGTTGCTGTAATATTTTTGGAAATTTGTACTAATTATATAATAATCTTGAAACAAAAAGAGTCAATGCCCAATCTTTGAATCTTAGCAGCTATGGGCCTGTTTAGTGTTTGGATGGGAGACCGCCTCGGAAAACCAGGTGCTCTAATATTATTGGAAATTCATTACTAATTATATAATAATCTTTAAAAAAAAAAAAAAAAGAGTCAATGCCCGATCTCTTAATCTTAGCAGGTATTGGCCTGGTTAGTGCTTGGATGGGAGACCGCCTGGGAATACCAGGTGCTTTAAGCTTTAGGGTTTTCTTTCCTACTTATATAATGTACCGGCGATTAGATTGGCTGATCTTTAAATAGCTCTCTCTTTGCAGCAGTCTTCGCTTATGGCCATACCACCCTGGCTATGCCAGATCATGTCTGAGCTCGGAAGCTAAGCAGGTTTGGGCCTGGTTAGTAATTGGATGGGAGACCCCCTGGTAATACCAGTTGCTTTAAGATTTTTGTAAATTTTTCACAAATTATATAATAATCTTGAAAAAAAAAAGAGTGAATGCCCAATCTTTGAATCTTAGCAGTCATTGACCTGTGTAGTGTTTGGATGGGAGACCCCCTGGTAATACCAGGTGCTCTAATATTATTGGAAATTTATTACTAATTATATAATAATCTTAAAAAAAAAGAGCCAATGCCCGATCTCTTAATCTTAGCAGGTATTGGCCTGGTTAGTGCTTGGATGGGAGACCGCCTCGGAATACCAGGTGCTGTAAGCTTTTGGATTTTCATTCCTACTTATATAATGTATGGGCGATTTGATTGGCTGATCTTTAAATAGTCTTCTCTTTGCAGTATCCTTCGCTTGCGACGTAACAACCTGGCTATGCCTGATCTCGTCTGCTCTCGGAAGCTAAGCAGGTTTGGTCCTGTATAATGTACCAGCGATTAGATTGGCTGATCTTTAAATAGCTCTCTCTTTGGAGCAGTCTTCGCTTATGGCCATTCCACCCTGGCTATGCCAGATCATGTCTGAGCTCGGAAACTAAGCAGGTTTCTGCCTGGTTAGTAATTGGATGGCAGACCCCCTGGTAATACCAGTTGCTTTAAGATTTTTGGAAATTTTTCACAAATTATATATAATCTTGCAAGAAAAAAAGAAAGGAGTCAATTCCCCATATCTGAATCTTAGCAGGTATGGGCCTGGTTAGTAATTGGATGGGAGACACCCTGGTAATACCAGTTGCTTTAAGATTTTTGGAAATTTTTCACAAATTATATAATAATCTTGAAAAAAAAAAAAAAAGTCAATGCCCAATCTCTGAATAATAGCAAGTTTTGCCTGGTTAGTACTTGGATGGAAGACGGCCGGGAAATACCAGTTGCTGTAATATTTTTGGCAATTTTTACTAATTACATAATAATCTTGCAACAAAAAAAAAAAAAAGAGTAAATGCCCAATCTTTGAATCTTAGGAGGTATGGACCTGTTTAGTGCTTGGATGGGAGACCGCCTCGGAATACCAGTTGCTGTAATATTTTTGGAAATTTGTACTAATTATATAATTATCTTGAAACAAAAAGAGTCAATGCCCGATCTCTTAATCTTAGCAGGTATTGGCCTGGTTAGTGCTTGGATGGGAGACCGCCTGGGAATACCAGGTGCTTTAAGCTTTAGGGTTTTCTTTCCTACTTATATAATGTACCGGCGATTAGATTGGCTGATCTTTAAATAGCTCTCTCTTTGCAGCAGTCTTCGCTTATGGCCATACCACCCTGGCTATGCCAGATCATGTCTGAGCTCGGAAGCTAAGCAGGTTTGGGCCTGGTTAGTAATTGGATTGGAGACCCCCTGGTAATACCAGTTGCTCTAAGATTTTTGTAAATTTTTCACAAATTATATAATTATCTTGAAAAAAAAAGAGTCAATGCCCATTCTTTGAATCTTAGCAGTCATGGACCTGTTTAGTGTCTGGATGGGAGACCGCCTCGGAATACCAGGTGCTCTAATATTATTGGAAATTTATTACTAATTATATAATAATCTTAAAAAAAAAAAAAAAAAAAAAAAAAGAGTCAATGCCCGATCTCTTAATCTTAGCAGGTATTGGCCTGGTTAGTGCTTGGATGGGAGACCGCCTCGGAATACCAGGTGCTGTAAGCTTTTGGATTTTCATTCCTACTTATATAATGTATGGGCGATTTGATTGGCTGATCTTTAAATAGTCTTCTCTTTGCAGTATCCTTCGCTTGCGACCGTAACAACCTGGCTATGCCTGATCTCGTCTGCTCTCGGAAGCTAAGCAGGTTTGGTCCTGTATAATGTACCGGCGATTAGATTGGCTGATCTTTAAATAGCTCTCTCTTTGCAGCAGTCTTCGCTTATGGCCATTCCACCCTGGCTATGCCAGATCATGTCTGAGCTCGGAAACTAAGCAGGTTTCGGCCTGGTTAGTAATTGGATGGCAGACCCCCTGGTAATACCAGTTGCTTTAAGATTTTTGGAAATTTTTCACAAATTATATAATAATCTTGCAAGAAAAAAAGAAAGGAGTCAATGCCCCATATCTGAATCTTAGCAGGTATGGGCCTGGTTAGTAATTGGATGGGAGACACCCTGGTAATACCAGTTGCTTTAAGATTTTTGGAAATTTTTCACAAATTATATAATAATCTTGAAAAAAAAAAAAAAAGTCAATGCCCGATCTCTGAATAATAGCAGGTTTTGCCTGGTTAGTACTTGGATGGAAGACGGCCGGGAAATACCAGTTGCTGTAATTTTTTGGCAATTTTTACTAATTACATAATAATCTTGCAACAAAAAAAAAAAAAAAAAGAGTAAATGCCCAATCTTTGAATCTTAGGAGGTATGGACCTGTTTAGTGCTTGGATGGGAGACCGCCTCGGAATACCAGTTGCTGTAATATTTTTGGAAATTTGTACTAATTATATAATTATCTTGAAACAAAAAGAGTCAATGCCCAATCTTTGAATCTTAGCAGCTATGGGCCTGTTTAGTGTTTGGATGGGAGACCGCCTCGGAAAACCAGGTGCTCTAATATTATTGGAAATTCATTACTAATTATATAATAATCTTTAAAAAAAAAAAAAAAAGAGTCAATGCCCGATCTCTTAATCTTAGCAGGTATTGGCCTGGTTAGTGCTTGGATGGGAGACCGCCTGGGAATACCAGGTGCTTTAAGCTTTAGGGTTTTCTTTCCTACTTATATAATGTACCGGCGATTAGATTGGCTGATCTTTAAATAGCTCTCTCTTTGCAGCAGTCTTCGCTTATGGCCATACCACCCTGGCTATGCCAGATCATGTCTGAGCTCGGAAGCTAAGCAGGTTTGGGCCTGGTTAGTAATTGGATGGGAGACCCCCTGGTAATACCAGTTGCTTTAAGATTTTTGTAAATTTTTCACAAATTATATAATAATCTTGAAAAAAAAAAGAGTGAATGCCCAATCTTTGAATCTTAGCAGTCATTGACCTGTGTAGTGTTTGGATGGGAGACCCCCTGGTAATACCAGGTGCTCTAATATTATTGGAAATTTATTACTAATTATATAATAATCTTAAAAAAAAAGAGCCAATGCCCGATCTCTTAATCTTAGCAGGTATTGGCCTGGTTAGTGCTTGGATGGGAGACCGCCTCGGAATACCAGGTGCTGTAAGCTTTTGGATTTTCATTCCTACTTATATAATGTATGGGCGATTTGATTGGCTGATCTTTAAATAGTCTTCTCTTTGCAGTATCCTTCGCTTGCGACGTAACAACCTGGCTATGCCTGATCTCGTCTGCTCTCGGAAGCTAAGCAGGTTTGGTCCTGTATAATGTACCGGCGATTAGATTGGCTGATCTTTAAATAGCTCTCTCTTTGGAGCAGTCTTCGCTTATGGCCATTCCACCCTGGCTATGCCAGATCATGTCTGAGCTCGGAAACTAAGCAGGTTTCGGCCTGGTTAGTAATTGGATGGCAGACCCCCTGGTAATACCAGTTGCTTTAAGATTTTTGGAAATTTTTCACAAATTATATATAATCTTGCAAGAAAAAAAGAAAGGAGTCAATGCCCCATATCTGAATCTTAGCAGGTATGGGCCTGGTTAGTAATTGGATGGGAGACACCCTGGTAATACCAGTTGCTTTAAGATTTTTGGAAATTTTTCACAAATTATATAATAATCTTGAAAAAAAAAAAAAAGTCAATGCCCAATCTCTGAATAATAGCAGGTTTTGCCTGGTTAGTACTTGGATGGAAGACGGCCGGGAAATACCAGTTGCTGTAATATTTTTGGCAATTTTTACTAATTACATAATAATCTTGCAACAAAAAAAAAAGAGTAAATGCCCAATCTTTGAATCTTAGGAGGTATGGACCTGTTTAGTGCTTGGATGGGAGACCGCCTCGGAATACCAGTTGCTGTAATATTTTTGGAAATTTGTACTAATTATATAATTATCTTGAAACAAAAAGAGTCAATGCCCGATCTCTTAATCTTAGCAGGTATTGGCCTGGTTAGTGCTTGGATGGGAGACCGCCTGGGAATACCAGGTGCTTTAAGCTTTAGGGTTTTCTTTCCTACTTATATAATGTACCGGCGATTAGATTGGCTGATCTTTAAATAGCTCTCTCTTTGCAGCAGTCTTCGCTTATGGCCATACCACCCTGGCTATGCCAGATCATGTCTGAGCTCGGAAGCTAAGCAGGTTTGGGCCTGGTTAGTAATTGGATTGGAGACCCCCTGGTAATACCAGTTGCTCTAAGATTTTTGTAAATTTTTCACAAATTATATAATTATCTTGAAAAAAAAAGAGTCAATGCCCATTCTTTGAATCTTAGCAGTCATGGACCTGTTTAGTGTCTGGATGGGAGACCGCCTCGGAATACCAGGTGCTCTAATATTATTGGAAATTTATTACTAATTATATAATAATCTTAAAAAAAAAAAGAGTCAATGCCCGATCTCTTAATCTTAGCAGGTATTGGCCTGGTTAGTGCTTGGATGGGAGACCGCCTCGGAATACCAGGTGCTGTAAGCTTTTGGATTTTCATTCCTACTTATATAATGTATGGGCGATTTGATTGGCTGATCTTTAAATAGTCTTCTCTTTGCAGTATCCTTCGCTTGCGACCGTAACAACCTGGCTATGCCTGATCTCGTCTGCTCTCGGAAGCTAAGCAGGTTTGGTCCTGTATAATGTACCGGCGATTAGATTGGCTGATCTTTAAATAGCTCTCTCTTTGCAGCAGTCTTCGCTTATGGCCATTCCACCCTGGCTATGCCAGATCATGTCTGAGCTCGGAAACTAAGCAGGTTTCGGCCTGGTTAGTAATTGGATGGCAGACCCCCTGGTAATACCAGTTGCTTTAAGATTTTTGGAAATTTTTCACAAATTATATAATAATCTTGCAAGAAAAAAAGAAAGGAGTCAATGCCCCATATCTGAATCTTAGCAGGTATGGGCCTGGTTAGTAATTGGATGGGAGACACCCTGGTAATACCAGTTGCTTTAAGATTTTTGGAAATTTTTCACAAATTATATAATAATCTTGAAAAAAAAAAAAAAAAGTCAATGCCCGATCTCTGAATAATAGCAGGTTTTGCCTGGTTAGTACTTGGATGGAAGACGGCCGGGAAATACCAGTTGCTGTAATTTTTTGGCAATTTTTACTAATTACATAATAATCTTGCAAAAAAAAAAAAAAAAAGAGTAAATGCCCAATCTTTGAATCTTAGCAGGTATTGGCCTGGTTAGTGCTTGGATGGGAGACCGCCTGGGAATACCAGTTGCTGTAATATTTTTGGAAATTTGTACTAATTATATAATTATCTTGAAACAAAAAGAGTCAATGCCCAATCTTTGAATCTTAGCAGCTATGGGCCTGTTTAGTGTTTGGATGGGAGACCAAACAAATTAATTATATAATAATCTTTAAAAAAAAAAAAAAAAGAGTCAATGCCCGATCTCCTAATCTTAGCAGGTATTGGCCTGGTTAGTGCTTGGATGGGAGACCGCCTGGGAATACCAGGTGCTTTAAGCTTTAGGGTTTTCTTTCCTACTTATATAATGTACCGGCGATTAGATTGGCTGATCTTTAAATAGCTCTCTCTTTGCAGCAGTCTTCGCTTATGGCCATACCACCCTGAGGGCGCTAGAGAGCTACAGGAAGTGTTGGCTGCAGTTTGGAGAGGAAGGCTCTCCTCCATTTTGATTTTTCTGTTAGTGTTTGTTTTGTGAGTTGTTTTTGGACTTTTAGTTTTTTTTTTTTGAGGTTTTTCAGTTTTAAACCACCTAACAGCAGCATCTTGCTGGCTGGAGGGTGGTTCATTTTTTGTTTGTGTTTTTTTTTACAATGGATGGATTATTGGCAAACGACACTGGACTGGCTGGAGAGACACGCATGGCAAACGACACTGGATTGGCTGGAGAGACACGTAAGGCAAACGACACTGGACTGGCTGGAGAGACACGCATGGCAAACGACACTGGATTGGCTGGAGAGACACGTAAGGCAAACGACACTGGACTGGCTGGAGAGACACGCATGGCAAACGATCCTGGACTGGAGTATCGACAACGAGCAGGACACGGTAAAAAACTAGATGCAAGAGATAAATTTGGTGAAAGGAAATACTTAAAGGAGGCAACTGTGATTGTGAATGTGGAGAACGTAAATGAGGTGAGAGCTGTGGATATTATTAAAGCGGTGACGGACAAATGTGGATATGGGAAAATCTTAGCACTAAGGCCAAGACAAGGAAAGGAATATGAACTGACAATGGAAAGAGAAGAAACGTGTGATGAACTGACTGAGGGATTGTTAATTAAAGGAGTGAACTGTGAAATAAAGAAACTGCAAAATAGAGATTATGTTGTTTCCTTCATGCACCTGCCCGTCTACCTTGATGATAAAGACATTTTTAGAAAATTGGAGGGATGGGGAGTTAATCCCATATCAAAATTAAAAAGAAGATGCTACCCGGGCACTGAAATAGAGGATGGAACAAGGTTTTTAAAAGTGCGATTCCCCAAGGAGGTGGCATCATTGCCCTACAGCACAAAGCTGGAAACAGCAGAAGGGCCGCAGTACTTTAGGGTGATGCACAGCCACCAGGTGAAGACCTGTAAGCTGTGCATGAGCCCAGATCATCTGCTTAAGGAATGCCCTGAATTTAAGTGTCACAAGTGCGAGGAAAGGGGACATTTCGCAAGGGATTGTAACGCGGTCAGATGCCCGGAGTGTCAAAAAATTTTAAATAAGTGTGAGTGTTGGATGGAGGGAGAGGAAGGAGGTCTGGAGCATCGGGTGGATGGACAGGTGCATGAAGGAAACACTGAAGAGGAAGGAGATATTGATGAAGGACAAGGGGATGAAGGATTACCACAGAAGGAAACAGAAGGAGGAACAGACAACCAAGAGAAAGAAGAAGAAGAAGGAAAAAGTAATGATATGGATGAGGAACAAACAGTAGAACAGAATACTCAGTGGACAGAAATGGAAATATCGGACAGTTTTAAAAATCTTTTGGATAATGTGGAGAGTGATGGACAAGGAATGCATGATCAAAACAAAGAAATGGGCAGCGAAGAAGAAACAAGGATGGACAACATGGGAAAAGACAGAGGGGAGAGAGGACAAAGTAGAAGGAGAACATTAAAGGTAAAACCAAATGTGGAAAATGTAAGAAAAAAATTAATGACAAGGGGCCGAGTAAAAAGTGTAAACAGATATGAAGTGTTAAGAGTGCTGGAGGGAGAAGATAAAGAATAATGTTTTTTAGGTATTTATTTTTATTTCTTTTAATGGTTTTAAGTTGTGTTACTTTTAATGCAAGGGGACTAATGGACATGGGTAAATTTGAAAAGGTGAAAGAAATGTGTAAAAGAGAGGATGTGATTTTATTACAAGAAACTAACTGGAGGGAAGAGTACATGACTGAAATAAGGAAAAGGTGGAGTGGAGAGATTTTTAATAACAACGGTGATGGGAGGCTGGGAAGAGGAGTTGCGATTTTAATAAAAGAAAACTGTGGGGTATCATGTAAAACAATATATAATGACGTAAATGGGAAATGTATTGCGGTTGAAATGGAGTATGAGGAGAAAAAAGTTATTGTAGTTAATATTCATGCACCGATTGTAGAGAATGAAAAGAAGGAATATTTTAATGTATTAAGAGATTTTTTAAAAAAGCATAAAGAAGTTATTATGATGGGTGATTTTAATACTGTTTTCAGTAAATTAGAAATGGGAGAGGGAATGGTTTTTAAAAATGATAAAGGAAGAAAAGAACTGAAATTATTAATGGAAGAAAATAATATGATTGATGTATGGAGAGAAAGAAATGAAAAAAAGAAAGAATATTCAAGGAGGCAATTAGTAGGGAATTTTATGTGTAAAACAAGGATTGATTTTATTTTATGTACAAGGAACATTGAAGGTTTTATCGGTAACATTAAATATGAAGAATCAAGTTTAAGTGACCATAAACCAATTTTTATGCAAGTAGACTGGAGTTCAGTGAAAAGAGGGCCGGGTGTATGGGTTTTAAATGTAGAGGTTTTGAAGAATGAGGAGTATGTTTTAAGTATTAAAGAAATTATTGAAAAAGAAAAGGAGAATGAAATGTACAGTGAAGATAAAAGGATATGGTGGGAAAATGTTAAATATTTAGTTAAAAAATTCACAATAAAGTATTGCAAATTAATACAGATATGTAAGAGGAAGAAGGAGAGAGAAATAAGAGAAAATTTGGAAAATGAATTAAATGAGAATGGGAAAGATATACAAAAAATAAAAGAATTGGAGGGAATATTGAAAGACATGGAAGAGAAAAAATATGAAGGTGCAAGACTAAGGAGTAAAGCTAAGTATACTGTGGAGGGTGAAAAATGTACAAAGTTTTTCTTTGATCTAGAAAAAATAAGAGGGAAAGCTGGAATGATTAAAGAAATAAGAGGAAAAAATGGTGTAGTGGTGGAAACAAATGAGGAAATATTAAAAGAAGTAAAAGCATATTATGAAAACCTGTTTAGCACTGAGGGGTTGAGGGAAGAAGAGAAATTGGAGTTACTAAATCAAATAAAAACAACAGTAGGAGAAGTAGATAAAAAAGAGTGTGATGAAGAGATAAGAGAAGAAGAGATAAAAAGAGCAATAAGTGAATTAAACAAAAATAAAAGTCCAGGTATAGATGGTTTGGGGAGTGAATTTTATATTGTTTTTAAAGATTTTTTAACCAGTATTTTAAAGGAAGTATATGAAGACATTTTTAAGAAGGAGGAAATGAACCAGAGAATGGGGATGGGATTAATAAAGTTAATATATAAAAGAAAAGGAGATAAAGTAGACCTAAAAAATTATAGACCAATTACAATGCTGAATACAGATCTGAAAATTTTAACAAAAGTTTTAGCCAATAGATTGAAAGAGGTAATGCCAACCATAATTAAAACAAATCAAGTGTATGGAGTAAAAGGGAAAGATATAGCAGATACAACTTTAAGTATAATAGATAGAATAAGATATATGAAAGAAAAGAACAAAAAAGGATATGTTATTAGTTTGGATTTTGAAAAGGCCTTTGATAGAGTGGAGCATGAATATTTATTTGGAATTTTAAGAAGGTACGGGTTTGGGGATAATTTTGTCAAGTGGATTACAATTTTATATAGGGGAGCAATAACAAGAATACAGTGTAATGGTTTTTTAACAGAATGTTTTAAAATTACTAGGTCAATAAGACAAGGATGTCCATTATCAGCGCTTTTATATTCTTTAGTTGCAGAACCATTGGGATTAGCTATTAAAATAGATGAAGACATAAGAGGGATAAACATTGAAGGAAGTGGGGGAAATGAAAAAATATTTCAATATGCGGATGACACAACAATAATAGTTAAAGATATAGAGAGTGTAAATAAAGTAATGGAAGTAGTACAGATGTTTTGTAGGGGATCAGGAGGAAAGTTAAATGAAGAAAAAACAACATATGTGAGATTTGGAGGAGTGACTGTTTTAACGGATTATTTTCATTTTAAAGAAACAAAAGAAGTAAGGATTTTAGGTGTTCTAATGGGAAAAGACGAAAGGATTGTTAAAGAAAAAATGTGGGAAGAAATAGTAGGAGGAATTGAAAGAAGGTTAAATTTTTGGAAATTGAGGACATTAAGTTTAAAAGGGAAGGTTTTAATTTTAAATGTTTTAATGGTGTCAAAGTTGTGGTATGTTTTATATGTGACTGCTATGCCAATATGGGTGGAGAAAAGGTTGAAAAAATGTTTTTTAGATTTTTTATGGAATAGTAAACCGTCAAGAATTGCATATAGTACGTTAATAGGAGAAGCAGGGAAGGGAGGGATGGGATTAATTGATGTAGAACAGAGAAAAAATAGCTTAAGAATTAAAATAGTAAAAAATATCTGGATGAGGGTCACAAAACAGCATGGAAAAGGACAATGGAGTACTTTTTAAACAAATGTGGGGATTTTAACATGGGGGATGGAATTTTATGGATGAAAACGAAGAATTGGATGACAGAAAGATTACCAGAGTTTTATAGAGAAATGTTTAGTGCCTGGGGAAAATTTTTAGACAGAGTAGAGTATGATCCACATGGGAGAGAAAACATTTTAAATCAACCTCTGTTTTTAAACAAAAACATTTTAAAACAAGACAAAGAAATGTTTTTAAAGAAATGGATGGATGTGGGGATAACGAGAGTGAGAGATGTTTTATATGAATTTAAAGAAGGATTTTTACCGACACAATTTATTGTGGATGCAATGGAGGAGGCAAAAGAAGATTACAGTGAACAAGAAATAAAAAATAAATATGAAATCATTAAAAATGCAATACCTAAAGAGTGGATTAAAAGAATAGAAAGTATGGAAGGAGAACCAAAAGAGAAATGTATTCATGTGAAATTAGGGGAAAAACTGTATGATTTTAAGGAATGTACTGTGAAAATGATTTATCGTGCTTTTAGAGATGATGTTTTTAAAGAGCCGATTGTAAATGGATACTGGGTGCAGAAATTCAAAGATTTAAAAAAAGAGTGTATATGGAGAAACATGACGGGGAAATGTGTTGAAACAAAATTGGAATGTTTGGAGTATTTTATAAGGCATAAAGTGGTTTTTACTGATGTTATTTTAAATAAAATAGGAATGGAAGAAAATGCTCTGTGTAAAGTGTGCCAGGAAGAGGAAGAGGGGATTTTACATATGTTTTTACATTGTAGAGAGCTAGAGGACTTTTTAAGGAAATGTAAATGTTTAATTAAAGATGTGACTGAGGAGTGGGATGAAAATGTAATGGAATGGAACAGAGTTGTGATGTTTGGTTGGGAGAAAAAGTGTAAAAACAAAAGTTTTATTAATCTGTGTGTAATGCTAATGAAAAGTGCAATATGGGACAGAAGAACTGTGGCTAAAAAGGAAAAAATTGTGTTGGATGTTTGGAGTGTGTTTAAAAGAAAAACAGAATTATATATCGAAAGACTGTATGTGTACTTTAAAGGCGTGAATATGTTAGACTCTTTTTATGATGTTTTTACCCCACAAGTTTGTTGTGTTTTAAATGATTTAATGTGGAAGTTGCCAGAAAGTGGAAGAGCTTTTTAAATTATCTATGTAAATGAAAGATGTGTAATGTAGAGATGTGTAAAGACGATGTTCTGTATTTTCTATTGATTATTGTATTTTATTGATTGAAATTTCTTAATAAATAAAAAAAAAAAAAAAAAAAGGCTATGCCAGATCATGTCTGAGCTCGGAAGCTAAGCAGGTTTGGGCCTGGTTAGTAATTGGATGGGAGACCCCCTGGTAATACCAGTTGCTTTAAGATTTTTGTAAATTTTTCACAAATTATATAATAATCTTGAAAAAAAAAAGAGTGAATGCCCAATCTTTGAATCTTAGCAGTCATTGACCTGTGTAGTGTTTGGATGGGAGACCCCCTGGTAATACCAGGTGCTCTAATATTATTGGAAATTTATTACTAATTATATAATAATCTTAAAAAAAAAGAGCCAATGCCCGATCTCTTAATCTTAGCAGGTATTGGCCTGGTTAGTGCTTGGATGGGAGACCGCCTCGGAATACCAGGTGCTGTAAGCTTTTGGATTTTCATTCCTACTTATATAATGTATGGGCGATTTGATTGGCTGATCTTTAAATAGTCTTCTCTTTGCAGTATCCTTCGCTTGCGACGTAACAACCTGGCTATGCCTGATCTCGTCTGCTCTCGGAAGCTAAGCAGGTTTGGTCCTGTATAATGTACCGGCGATTAGATTGGCTGATCTTTAAATAGCTCTCTCTTTGGAGCAGTCTTCGCTTATGGCCATTCCACCCTGGCTATGCCAGATCATGTCTGAGCTCGGAAACTAAGCAGGTTTCGGCCTGGTTAGTAATTGGATGGCAGACCCCCTGGTAATACCAGTTGCTTTAAGATTTTTGGAAATTTTTCACAAATTATATATAATCTTGCAAGAAAAAAAGAAAGGAGTCAATGCCCCATATCTGAATCTTAGCAGGTATGGGCCTGGTTAGTAATTGGATGGGAGACACCCTGGTAATACCAGTTGCTTTAAGATTTTTGGAAATTTTTCACAAATTATATAATAATCTTGAAAAAAAAAAAAAAAAGTCAATGCCCAATCTCTGAATAATAGCAGGTTTTGCCTGGTTAGTACTTGGATGGAAGACGGCCGGGAAATACCAGTTGCTGTAATATTTTTGGCAATTTTTACTAATTACATAATAATCTTGCAACAAAAAAAAAAAAGAGTAAATGCCCAATCTTTGAATCTTAGGAGGTATGGACCTGTTTAGTGCTTGGATGGGAGACCGCCTCGGAATACCAGTTGCTGTAATATTTTTGGAAATTTGTACTAATTATATAATTATCTTGAAACAAAAAGAGTCAATGCCCGATCTCTTAATCTTAGCAGGTATTGGCCTGGTTAGTGCTTGGATGGGAGACCGCCTGGGAATACCAGGTGCTTTAAGCTTTAGGGTTTTCTTTCCTACTTATATAATGTACCGGCGATTAGATTGGCTGATCTTTAAATAGCTCTCTCTTTGCAGCAGTCTTCGCTTATGGCCATACCACCCTGGCTATGCCAGATCATGTCTGAGCTCGGAAGCTAAGCAGGTTTGGGCCTGGTTAGTAATTGGATGGGAGACCCCCTGGTAATACCAGTTGCTCTAAGATTTTTGTAAATTTTTCACAAATTATATAATTATCTTGAAAAAAAAAAGAGTCAATGCCCATTCTTTGAATCTTAGCAGTCATGGACCTGTTTAGTGTCTGGATGGGAGACCGCCTCGGAATACCAGGTGCTCTAATATTATTGGAAATTTATTACTAATTATATAATAATCTTAAAAAAAAAAAAAAAAAAAAAAAAAAAAGAGTCAATGCCCGATCTCTTAATCTTAGCAGGTATTGGCCTGGTTAGTGCTTGGATGGGAGACCGCCTCGGAATACCAGGTGCTGTAAGCTTTTGGATTTTCATTCCTACTTATATAATGTATGGGCGATTTGATTGGCTGATCTTTAAATAGTCTTCTCTTTGCAGTATCCTTCGCTTGCGACCGTAACAACCTGGCTATGCCTGATCTCGTCTGCTCTCGGAAGCTAAGCAGGTTTGGTCCTGTATAATGTACCGGCGATTAGATTGGCTGATCTTTAAATAGCTCTCTCTTTGGAGCAGTCTTCGCTTATGGCCATTCCACCCTGGCTATGCCAGATCATGTCTGAGCTCGGAAACTAAGCAGGTTTCGGCCTGGTTAGTAATTGGATGGCAGACCCCCTGGTAATACCAGTTGCTTTAAGATTTTTGGAAATTTTTCACAAATTATATATAATCTTGCAAGAAAAAAAGAAAGGAGTCAATGCCCCATATCTGAATCTTAGCAGGTATGGGCCTGGTTAGTAATTGGATGGGAGACACCCTGGTAATACCAGTTGCTTTAAGATTTTTGGAAATTTTTCACAAATTATATAATAATCTTGAAAAAAAAAAAAAAAAAGTCAATGCCCAATCTCTGAATAATAGCAGGTTTTGCCTGTTTAGTACTTGGATGGAAGACGGCCGGGAAATACCAGTTGCTGTAATATTTTTGGCAATTTTTACTAATTACATAATAATCTTGCAACAAAAAAAAAAAAGAGTAAATGCCCAATCTTTGAATCTTAGGAGGTATGGACCTGTTTAGTGCTTGGATGGGAGACCGCCTCGGAATACCAGTTGCTGTAATATTTTTGGAAATTTGTACTAATTATATAATTATCTTGAAACAAAAAGAGTCAATGCCCAATCTTTGAATCTTAGCAGCTATGGGCCTGTTTAGTGTTTGGATGGGAGACCGCCTCGGAAAACCAGGTGCTCTAATATTATTGGAAATTTATTACTAATTATATAATAATCTTAAAAAAAAGAGCCAATGCCCGATCTCTTAATCTTAGCAGGTATTGGCCTGGTTAGTGCTTGGATGGGAGACCGCCTCGGAATACCAGGTGCTGTAAGCTTTTGGATTTTCATTCCTACTTATAAAATGTATGGGCGATTTGATTGGCTGATCTTTAAATAGTCTTCTCTTTGCAGTATCCTTCGCTTGCGACGTAATAACCTGGCTATGCCTGATCTCGTCTGCTCTCGGAAGCTAAGCAGGTTTGGTCCTGTATAATGTACCGGCGATTAGATTGGCTGATCTTTAAATAGCTCTCTCTTTGGAGCAGTCTTCGCTTATGGCCATTCCACCCTGGCTATGCCAGATCATGTCTGAGCTCGGAAACTAAGCAGGTTTCGGCCTGGTTAGTAATTGGATGGCAGACCCCCTGGTAATACCAGTTGCTTTAAGATTTTTGGAAATTTTTCACAAATTATATATAATCTTGCAAGAAAAAAAAGAAAGGAGTCAATGCCCCATATCTGAATCTTAGCAGGTATGGGCCTGGTTAGTAATTGGATGGGAGACACCCTGGTAATACCAGTTGCTTTAAGATTTTTGGAAATTTTTCACAAATTATATAATAATCTTGAAAAAAAAAAAAAAAAAGTCAATGCCCAATCTCTGAATAATAGCAGGTTTTGCCTGGTTAGTACTTGGATGGAAGACGGCCGGGAAATACCAGTTGCTGTAATATTTTTGGCAATTTTTACTAATTACATAATAATCTTGCAACAAAAAAAAAAAAGAGTAAATGCCCAATCTTTGAATCTTAGGAGGTATGGACCTGTTTAATGCTTGGATGGGAGACCGCCTCGGAATACCAGTTGCTGTAATATTTTTGGAAATTTGTACTAATTATATAATTATCTTGAAACAAAAAGAGTCAATGCCCGATCTCTTAATCTTAGCAGGTATTGGCCTGGTTAGTGCTTGGATGGGAGACCGCCTGGGAATACCAGGTGCTTTAAGCTTTAGGGTTTTCTTTCCTACTTATATAATGTACCGGCGATTAGATTGGCTGATCTTTAAATAGCTCTCTCTTTGCAGCAGTCTTCGCTTATGGCCATACCACCCTGGCTATGCCATATCATGTCTGAGCTCGGAAGCTAAGCAGGTTTGGGCCTGGTTAGTAATTGGATGGGACACCCCCTGGTAATACCAGTTGCTCTAAGATTTTTGTAAATTTTTCACAAATTATATAATAATCTTGAAAAAAAAAAGAGTCAATGCCCATTCTTTGAATCTTAGCAGTCATGGACCTGTTTAGTGTCTGGATGGGAGACCGCCTCGGAATACCAGGTGCTCTAATATTATTGGAAATTTATTACTAATTATATAATAATCTTAAAAAAAAAAAAAAAAAAAAAAAAGAGTCAATGCCCGATCTCTTAATCTTAGCAGGTATTGGCCTGGTTAGTGCTTGGATGGGAGACCGCCTCGGAATACCAGGTGCTGTAAGCTTTTGGATTTTCATTCCTACTTATATAATGTATGGGCGATTTGATTGGCTGATCTTTAAATAGTCTTCTCTTTGCAGTATCCTTCGCTTGCGACCGTAACAACCTGGCTATGCCTGATCTCGTCTGCTCTCGGAAGCTAAGCAGGTTTGGTCCTGTATAATGTAGCGGCGATTAGATTGGCTGATCTTTAAATAGCTCTCTCTTTGCAGCAGTCTTCGCTTATGGCCATTCCACCCTGGCTATGCCAGATCATGTCTGAGCTCGGAAACTAAGCAGGTTTCGGCCTGGTTAGTAATTGGATGGCAGACCCCCTGGTAATACCAGTTGCTTTAAGATTTTTGGAAATTTTTCACAAATTATATAATAATCTTGAAAAAAAAAAAAAGTCAATGCCCGATCTCTGAATAATAGCAGGTTTTGCCTGGTTAGTACTTGGATGGAAGACGGCCGGGAAATACCAGTTGCTGTAATATTTTTGGCAATTTTTACTAATTACATAATAATCTTGCAAAAAAAAAAAAAAAGAGTAAATGCCCAATCTTTGAATCTTAGGAGGTATGGACCTGTTTAGTGCTTGGATGGGAGACCGCCTCGGAATACCAGTTGCTGTAATATTTTTGGAAATTTGTACTAATTATATAATTATCTTGAAACAAAAAGAGTCAATGCCCAATCTTTGAATCTTAGCAGCTATGGACCTGTTTAGTGTTTGGATGGGAGACCGCCTCGGAAAACCAGGTGCTCTAATATTATTGGAAATTCATTACTAATTATATAATAATCTTTAAAAAAAAAAAAAAAAAAAAAAAAAGAGTCAATGCCCGATCTCTTAATCTTAGCAGGTATTGGCCTGGTTAGTGCTTGGATGGGAGACCGCCTGGGAATACCAGGTGCTTTAAGCTTTAGGGTTTTCTTTCCTACTTATATAATGTACCGGCGATTAGATTGGCTGATCTTTAAATAGCTCTCTCTTTGCAGCAGTCTTCGCTTATGGCCATACCACCCTGGCTATGCCATATCATGTCTGAGCTCGGAAGCTAAGCAGGTTTGGGCCTGGTTAGTAATTGGATGGGACACCCCCTGGTAATACCAGTTGCTCTAAGATTTTTGTAAATTTTTCACAAATTATATAATAATCTTGAAAAAAAAAAGAGTCAATGCCCATTCTTTGAATCTTAGCAGTCATGGACCTGTTTAGTGTCTGGATGGGAGACCGCCTCGGAATACCAGGTGCTCTAATATTATTGGAAATTTATTACTAATTATATAATAATCTTAAAAAAAAAAAAAAAAAAAAAAAAAAAGAGTCAATGCCCGATCTCTTAATCTTAGCAGGTATTGGCCTGGTTAGTGCTTGGATGGGAGACCGCCTCGGAATACCAGGTGCTGTAAGCTTTTGGATTTTCATTCCTACTTATATAATGTATGGGCGATTTGATTGGCTGATCTTTAAATAGTCTTCTCTTTGCAGTATCCTTCGCTTGCGACCGTAACAACCTGGCTATGCCTGATCTCGTCTGCTCTCGGAAGCTAAGCAGGTTTGGTCCTGTATAATGTACCGGCGATTAGATTGGCTGATCTTTAAATAGCTCTCTCTTTGCAGCAGTCTTCGCTTATGGCCATTCCACCCTGGCTATGCCAGATCATGTCTGAGCTCGGAAACTAAGCAGGTTTCGGCCTGGTTAGTAATTGGATGGCAGACCCCCTGGTAATACCAGTTGCTTTAAGATTTTTGGAAATTTTTCACAAATTATATAATAATCTTGAAAAAAAAAAAAGTCAATGCCCGATCTCTGAATAATAGCAGGTTTTGCCTGGTTAGTACTTGGATGGAAGACGGCCGGGAAATACCAGTTGCTGTAATATTTTTGGCAATTTTTACTAATTACATAATAATCTTGCAACAAAAAAAAAAAAAAGAGTAAATGCCCAATCTTTGAATCTTAGGAGGTATGGACCTGTTTAGTGCTTGGATGGGAGACCGCCTCGGAATACCAGTTGCTGTAATATTTTTGGAAATTTGTACTAATTATATAATTATCTTGAAACAAAAAGAGTCAATGCCCAATCTTTGAATCTTAGCAGCTATGGACCTGTTTAGTGTTTGGATGGGAGACCGCCTCGGAAAACCAGGTGCTCTAATATTATTGGAAATTCATTACTAATTATATAATAATCTTTAAAAAAAAAAAAAAAAAAAAAAAAAGAGTCAATGCCCGATCTCTTAATCTTAGCAGGTATTGGCCTGGTTAGTGCTTGGATGGGAGACCGCCTGGGAATACCAGGTGCTTTAAGCTTTAGGGTTTTCTTTCCTACTTATATAATGTACCGGCGATTAGATTGGCTGATCTTTAAATAGCTCTCTCTTTGCAGCAGTCTTCGCTTATGGCCATACCACCCTGGCTATGCCAGATCATGTCTGAGCTCAGAAGCTAAGCAGGTTTGGGCCTAGTTAGTAATTGGATGGGAGACCCCCTGGTAAATACCAGTTGCTCTAAGATTTTTGTAAATTTTTCACAAATTATATAATAATCTTGAAAAAAAAAAGAGTCAATGCCCATTCTTTGAATCTTAGCAGTCATGGACCTGTTTAGTGTCTGGATGGGAGACCGCCTCGGAATACCAGGTGCTCTAATATTATTGGAAATTCATTACTAATTATATAATAATCTTTAAAAAAAAAAAAAGAGTCAATGCCCGATCTCTTAATCTTAGCAGGTATTGGCCTGGTTAGTGCTTGGATGGGAGACCGCCTGGGAATACCAGGTGCTTTAAGCTTTAGGGTTTTCTTTCCTACTTATATAATGTACCGGCGATTAGATTGGCTGATCTTTAAATAGCTCTCTCTTTGCAGCAGTCTTCGCTTATGGCCATACCACCCTGGCTATGCCAGATCATGTCTGAGCTCGGAAGCTAAGCAGGTTTGGCCCTGGTTAGTAATTGGATGGGAGACCCCCTGGTAATACCAGTTGCTTTAAGATTTTTGTAAATTTTTCACAAATTATATAATAATCTTGAAAAAAAAAAGAGTCAATGCCCATTCTTTGAATCTTAGCAATCATGGACCTGTTTAGTGTCTGGATGGGAGACCGCCTCGGAATAACCAGGTGCTGTAAGCTTTTGGATTTTCATTCCTACTTATATAATGTATGGGCGATTTGATTGGCTGATCTTTAAATAGTCTTCTCTTTGCAGTATCCTTCGCTTGCGACCGTAACAACCTGGCTATGCCTGATCTCGTCTGCTCTCGGAAGCTAAGCAGGTTTTGGTCCTGTATAATGTACCGGCGATTAGATTGGCTGAATCTTTAAATAGCTCTCTTTTGGAGCAGTCTTCGCTTATGGCCATTCCACCCTGGCTATGCCAGATCATGTTCTGAGCTCGGAAACTAAGCAGGTTCGGCCTGGTTAGTAATTGGATGGCAGACCCTGGTAATACCAGTTGCTTTAAGATTTTGGAAATTTTTCACAAATTATATATAATCTTGCCAAGAAAAAAAAGGAAAGGAGTCAATGCCCCATATCTGAATCTTAGCAGGTATGGGCCTGGTTAGTAATTGGATGGGAGACACCCTGGT